>NC_137464.1:157550432-157679832 GCF_964235325.1 Thermobia domestica
ACACTTAGAGTGTATTGAAAATTTCGAGTCTCGAACACTTCGAGTGTCTCAAGCATTTCCACAATATCCAACACTTCGAGTGTCTTGAAAATGTCTAGAATCTGGAACACTTCCAGTGTCTCGAACATTTAGAGAGTCTCGAACACTTCGAGTGTCTCAAACATTTCCAGAGTCTCGGGCCGAGTGACTTGAAAATTTCTAAAATCTCGAACACTTCAAATGTTTAACATTTCGAGAATTTCGATAAGGAGATAAAATTAAAATTTTTAACCACGAAACGGTTTAGAAATTTTATCAAATTGTTATCGATTACTCGATTATCGGAACAACCCTAGGAGGTAACTATAGAATCGTAAAATCATGTGTCCATGGTGGGGAACGGACAGAATGGCAGGAGGACAAAATGGCAGGGGACATAATGGCAGGAAATAATGGCAGGAGGACAAAATGGCAGAGGACGAAATGGCAGGCGGACGAAATGGCAGAGGACGAAATGGCAGGAGGACAGAATGGCAGGAAGTTGAATTGTCGGGTTTTAAACTATTTTGTTTCTTGCTTGATAAATGAAGATTTCAACACAAATTTTCGATTTATTCATTATGCTCCAAAATTCGAACTGCTAATAATATTTCAATTCTAATTGACAGTCATTTACAAACACCTTACTATTGCAAGCTTTCTATTCATACCAGCAGTGTCTTAATGAAAGAAATTAGTTTTAGTTGTTTTCTTTTTTATATATATTATTTAAGATCTTTTCGGGTATTACTAGAAGGAAGCAGCTTTTATCTTTATTTCGCACTGTGATCTGTATATGCTCAAGTGAAGACAAACAGTTTCAAAAGTTATTGAAGTTATTTGCAAAACATTTTAAGTAACAAGCAAAAAAAAAAAAAAAAAAAAAAGGAAAATACATACATCCTCCATATTAACTTGCGAATAAACTAACTTCGGTATTGTACAAAGGATCAGATACTTTCTGTGGCAAAGAAAACGAATTAAAATTGGTCGATTCGACTCGTTCCGAAGTTTTTGACGAGAGGATATGTAGGATGTGTACTCATTATTTTCTGGTGACTGTCTCTAGTATTTTTAAGTCTATAAAATATGCATAGGGACAAATTCAAGGGAAGCTCGGGGCAAAAATCTTTGGAGGAAACAAATTGTGGAGTACTCACAAGAAACACTAGACCTTTCGGTAGACATAGGATCTCCCGTTTTCAAAATATAGGATATGATTAATTGTATATATGTCATATGATTAATTGTATATATGCCTTATGATTAATTGTATATATGTCATATGATTAACTGTATATATGTCATATGCAATTTGATAAGGTAATAGTATGAACACAAGAAAGAGCATTTAGCAACGTTTAAATATACGCAAGTCATTCCACAATTTACTTCATTAATAAATATGATTTAAGTGTCATTATATCAATCTTTCTTGGACTCGTCGTAACCTTGAAGAATTCTGATAAATTCTACATGAATCTAAGACGGAAATCAGTACACATTTTGTACATAAATTTACAAAACGAGACAAGAAAATTTTGATTCCAGACAGGACTTTCACAAACATTTACGACACGAGACGAGAAAACCTGAATTCTCATCTCGTCTTGAGGGCAACGCTATAAGCAAGTAAGTTAGAAATCAAATATGCACGATCATGGTTCCTTTAAGCTGCACTAAGCTGTAAATATACCCAATATCGCATTGGGGGTGAAAGGGGAGCGATTAAAGTGGAATGCCTGATAATTTAAGGTTCCTCATAACTCCAGTGAAATTCAGGAAAAAAATCTCTGAATTACGAAAAAAAGAAAACATACAAAATACATTTTCAGGGTAACTCTTACAGCCATTACGTTATTATAAGATTAATGCTACTTCTGAAACTGATTTGATTGAATATGTATTTGGATAACGAAACTACTTTCATAAGTTTTTCAAAGTATCAAGTTTGAGAAGAACGAAGTTTGTCTTCCACTGTTGTTCTCATTGCTCATAGATACTAGTGATGAAATAATTGGTCGAAAATCACGCGGCCGCTTCTTACATCAATTCATGAAGAAAATTAGTTCCAATATTAGGCACCGAAGTTCAGTATTAACAAAAAAAAAAACACCCAGCCTCTGCAACCATACGTAGCACATTTTAAGACTTACACTTGAAATAAAAATATGACTGGATAAAGACGATTGCCTTTGTCTTTGAATTTCATATGTGAATAACAATATAGGGCTTTTCAGATAGAGGAGGGGGAGGGGCAGGTTTTATTAAACAAGATCGCACATCTGATATGTTTTAACTATAGGCAACTTGTACTTGCAGGCTAAACTCAGTCTTCTGAAGTCAAACGACAAATACCATTAAGATGTTCAAAAGAATAACGTATCATTATTATTACATACTACAGACACAAAGATACCACTAGGCTCCCAAGTTTCAAAATTATACTGTGTGTGAAAGCAGTTAGTAGATTTAATTCTTTGTCACATGATAGCTAGACCCTGAGAGAAATTCAGAGGGAGTCCACGGGAAAATTCTTTCGTCATAAATAAAGGTTGTACTACTTAGAATTGTTATAAAACGAAGATATCAATTGGAAGATGGTTAAAAAGAAATAAATTTAAGAAAAAATTTAAGACATGGATAACTGATATTTACCCTCTTTTACGCTCTTGGTTCAATTTAGCTGTATTTATATGCTTTGGACATTTGAGGTAGAAATGACTAAATCGAGAACCGTTACCTACTAACAAACACAATAGGTAAAACCTAAAAATACGAGCCGTAAGTGTTATATTTTTTGCCAAATTAACTTCCTGCCATTCTGTCCGCTGCCATTTCGTCCGCTGCCATTTCGTCCTCCTGCCTTTATTTCCTGCCATTCTGTCCTAAATTCGTCCATGGTAGAATGAAATGCGTTCATAATAATTTCAATTTACGGTAGAGTTATCAGCAAGCCCGAAACCAGCCACAGGGCTTTGGGGTGGCCATAAGTATGTTAGGGGGTGCCAAGTCATTAAAAATTCTCTTACAAATATCTAAATTGGGTTTTTTGTATTGAGGTCTGGAGAAGCCATGAAAAGTCTAGGGGACCAGGTCCCCTAGCCCACCTCTGGTTGCGGGCCTGGTTATCAGTCAGTACAGTATAACGCACGAAGAATAATATTAAGTTTCATTCAAAACTATTATTTAATGTGCAGAATTGCTTATACATCTTTTCTCTCATTCATGTAATAAAAATAGATATAGGTATGTATTGAGAATTCACCAAACACTCATGTTGTTCCATCCTCAAGAAGCAAAATAAAAGAAGAAAGAAAACAACTCTTTCCCACAGCTTGGTGATTTAAATATGGAAAAACTGACCGGCAAAGAAACTGAGTGTAGTGGGGTGTGGTCAAAAGTGATTAGCATCGAGCATTTTACTACTTGAATCACACAGCCAGGTGGCATAAATTTCCTTTAACTTCTCCGAAAGAGATATTTTATAAAGAAGGGGAAAAAGGAATGTATAGTTCCATAAATCTACCAACCAAATGTGCAAATGTAGAAAATGAATTTGAATAGACAGCATAGACATCAATGTATACGGTTCACATAAAAAGGAATAAACATCTGTAATTTTCAAGAGATTACATTGAATGGATAGATCCTTATTCCACCCTTCTCCCGCCAACAACTTACATCTACTGAGTTTCCTGATTCAAGAGCAGTGATGACAGTTGGCGGGAATTGTTATTTCAAATCGGCTGTAAACAGGAAATTCTGACATTCTCATATATTGTATTATGCGTTCTAATTAATTCATTTTCCCTATTGATCATGCTCCCTCACGCACAATTCTCTCACTGACTCATCTCAAGGTTGACGAACTTTGCATACATCTAAGCTGGAAAGGAAGAGATAAAAGTCGGCAAAAACACAATAAAACAAAAGGTCTAGTACGGATTCCTGCTGCGAACTGACCGTGAGAAGACAGCAGGTAATTTCGCTTTGCTACAATTTTACTCGCACCGTGACATGAATTTGATGTTCCTTAAACAAATCTGTTACTTTTGCGCTTTAGCACACCCACATTCACACACACGGGCGACTCTATTGTTTCAATGATCAGAAAAATAAATATCATACTGATCCTATACATATAATACAAAACAACGAACAAATTAGGACAAAAATTGCAGTACACAAAGTTTACCGCTTCGTACCATTATGCAGAACGAATCTTTCGATAATGTCACGTAGATGTGATCAAGCCTGTACCATCTGGTCTTCAGTTTTCAGCAATTCTGGTTTCACGAAATTCTCATGAGAATACGTATGACATATTCCGGAGGTGTACTTTCTATCCAAAAATAAAATAGTAAACATATTAAGAGCACTAAACGATATACATAAAGAAGAGAGAGAAGAATACTATTTACTCCTATCACTTATCATAGTTCTATTTTTTTAATAGCTCATTCGTGTCACAAGGGTGTCTAATTTAGTCCTTTATCGTGCTAGGAAGAAAGATGGTGAACATAATAATAATAATAATAATAATAATAATAATAATAATAATAATAATAATAATAATAATAATAATAATAATAATAATAATAATTATTATTATTATTATTATTATTATTAGTAGTAGTAGTAGTAGTAGTAGTAGTAGTAGTAGTAGTAGTAGTAGTAGTAGTAGTAGTAGTAGTATATTAGTATTATTATCTTTGGTGGGTGCTTGCAGTCAGTGTCCGTAATCGAAAACCGATACCGAAACTAGGTATAAGACCTATAACATCGATCTCTTTTATGATAAAAGTGCACCTGAGAATCGCATAAAAGCATCAAATTTTGTGTTCATTATAAATATTATTACGGAGCTAAAAATTCAGGTAGTGTTCTCTCCTCAAATCAGGAAATTTCAACATTCAAAACTATACGAGACGTTCTGTGATATTTATTTATTAAAGAAGGGGGCCGCGGTGGCTCAGTGGTAGAGCATTCACCACTGGCACTTTAGCTCACTTGTTCGATCCCAGATCTAGTGAAGTAGATTTTGTGGGGGATAAACACCGTACGTGTGGGGGTTTTCTTGGGATTATTTCGTTCCCTCCCACGATACATTTCACCATTACCTTCATTTCTAATTATAACCGTCTCCTTTAGCCTAGCCGGTATACGAGTGCGACGTTAAATTAAAAAATATTTCATTGATTATCATTTTCTTTATTACATAATTCTTTCAAGTAATTTTCTCGAAGGATGTTAATTAATTACGTAGTTTTCAAATACTGGGTTAACACACTCATAAATCAATTGTTGTTGAGCTTATTTACACGTCATTTTTAGAGTCAGTAAAACGCTGATGATTTTCGGAAAAATTAGTCTCCTTACTCTGTTGAAATGAATATCGAATGATAGGTTTGACTGTAGAGTGACTCCAAGATCGGTTATATAAACTCAATTGGTGTTTGTTAATAGTGCACACATTGCGTACATAGTTCATTTTCCTGGTGTATGATACTACATTGCATTTTTGAATATTTAACAACTTGTTTGACTCACATCATTGGAAAATAGAATTTATGTCGCTTTGCAAAAAAAAAAAAAAAAAAAAGCGTCTAATTCCGTGGAGATACTGCGATAGATTTTTAGATTGTCAGCAAACAATAGTTTGTGGGAGGATGCTAACAGGTGGTAAATCATTATTAGGGTTTGGTACCGAGACCGAGACGGACTTTTACATAACAGATACCAGACCGAGACCGAAATAGACATCTATTAATCGAGACGAGACTTAGGTCAGTGTAGTCAACATTTGTTTCGTTGCTGTGTTAGATAATATGGAAACGATTGACTAATGTACAGTGGCGTATTTAGGTGGTGGCTATCGGGCTCATACCCCTTCCGAAATAAATTTATGATATTTTTTTTTCGCATTGCACGTACAACACAAATGTTTTTCTTACCCGTTCCTCAAGCCTCTCTCGAAACAAAATCCACTACTGATGTATATAGCCTTCTCTCCTCCCCTCTCTCTCTCGCATATATATATATATATATATATATATATATATATATATATATATATATATATATATATATACAGGCCCCCATCCATGATCTTCTGACGGGGGGTGCACCAATAACTAGCAGTGCATTTGAATTAAATATGAATTTTTAAAATGCCTTTAAGCATCTGTCATATGAGTGAGGAAATGCCCCGGAAATGCTGTCTGTTCTCGGCGAATCCTTTTCCTTCAACCTTCAGCAAATTAACTTAAACTATTGCTTTTACAAAACTGCGCTTTCTTTTAAGGCCACAGACATTTTCGGAAAACGTTGCTATTTTCACTACTAACTTCTCACTTTAGATAGTGTATATTTGCAACGAAGGGGAGTGCACGCGCACCGATTCATCCCTTAAATGCGGCCCTATATATATATAGGCTATAGCCGCGCAGTGGCGGATCCAGGGGGAGGGGGCGATTGCCCCCCAGAAGAGGAAACTTATATATATATATATATATGTATGTATATATATATATGATCAAGGGCGGGGCTCAACCATAGCTTTATCCAGTGTTAAGAAAGTAGAATTAAAGTCTCCGTTTTATCCAGTCAAGGGAGGCGGTGACTTCAACTTTCGCCTATTCAAGATTCGCCTAATAACCTCAAGCAATGGAATTTACAGATGTTAACTCAAGAGAAAGTGTAGGCGATTCTAGAATTCAAGATTCAACTTTCCAGATTTGCCTAATGTGAAATTATGTTGGTAGTGCCGACAAGAAACGAAACAAAAATTTTTATTTTCTAAATTTGAAAAATTAATATATATTTTTTAGTCCAGTACCGGTATGTAGCGGTCTGAATCCGGAAAAAATTAGTAACTTAATGAAACTTGCAGGACAGCTTCTTTCCATCAAGTATATGCATATCTTAAAATGCTTAGATATCCGCCTTAAGCTTTACCCAATATGACTAGTAAAAGGGGAATAACATTTCCAATTATATATTTATGCATCGCATGGTGGTGACGCTAGCTTTTTGTCGATATTTCCCATACAGAAGACTTATTTCACACCAGTCACTTATCCTTCAGTTTTACCCATAAGAGCAAGTGCGAGCAGACGACACGTATTGAAGGTGTACATAATAAGCAAATTTGATTGGAGCAAGATATTCCAGCAATTTATTGAGGATCGGAGGGGAAAATGAAGAAAATGAAATGAGATGTTTAACGTCCCACGATTATGCCGGCTAGGCTAAAGGAGACGGTGATGAGAAGTGGATGGAATGGTGGAATGAAGAAAGTGTGAGGAAATGGGAGAACTCCGAGAAAACCCACGCACAAGGTGTTTGTCTACCAGAAAATTCACTTGGCGTAAGCTTGGATCGAACCGAGGACCCCAAGCACCAGAGGTGAACGCTCTACCACTGAGCCACCGTGGCCCCAAGGAAAATGAAGAATGCTACCCAATTAGTTGTTTGGACATACCAGCATCAAACTCTTTTCTGAAGCTGGTGTATTGAAAATGTAAAGCTCTCATGTACTTAGTTCAACTGTTCATCTTCGAGATTGTTTTACTCAGACATGTGCATTAATTGTAGCGAAATCATATTTTGGGAATCAGAAAACAACAGAAGGAAGTGACATGTTGGCGTTATGTTATAGTGTTGAACTATCCTCGAATTATGGTTTATTTCTATGAATCTTTCGAAGTTCTTCCTTTCGTTTTCTTTTTTAGTTTTTCAGTGTAATAGGTACCATTTCTGTTCCGAAAGAAGTAGAGATTATTATATGAAGCCTAAATTACTAAAATATAAACACTCTCCTTAATACTTGTTGTTTCAACTACTTTTTTTTTTTTTTTCATCTGAAGTAGCAGTGGGTCTGATTCAACCGGATCGTTTATGTCCCAACAGTGCACCGTGCCAGGTATGGGTTAATTTTTGTGTGCTTTATATAATATAAATTATTTCTATCGTTTATAAAAAGCTGAATTTTGCTTAAATAACGTTTTCCCTACAGACTATTTTGCTTGATAAGTTATGTTCCGTATAATGTCCCATATTTTGTATATATAATTTGTAATTATGGCATGTTGACACATTTTCTTTATTTTTATCCTTATATCAATATTATATGTATAAAAATATAAGGAAATCAGAAAAATACGCTTGAAATAAATACAAGATTAAATCATACAAATCTTCTCTATCATTTGTAACTTTTTGTCTACCTGACCTACAAATATGAACTATATATTAAACAAAATAAATTTTAATTACAAAATATTTTGTTGTAAGTTCCAAGACTGTAGAATTGAACATAAGTTAAGAAATCAATTAAAACATGATTGTTCTACAGACGGTGGCGGTCAAATTGGAAATTTAAGCCAAATTGGATGCAGCTCAAGAAGGATATTCGGGGACTTTAGGATATTACTATACTTGATGAAAGGAAATTATCCTGCAAATTTCATTAAGATACTAATTTTTGCTAGGTTTGTCAAAATTTTCCCCTACATACTGTATTATTCAATAAGAGCGCGAAAATAGGAAAGGTTAACTATTAATGAGATGCAGAACTATCAACGTATGTGAGCTAAACCAAGTTAAAAAAAAAATACAACTTTCGCCTAACAAGGAAATTAACTCTGTGTCATCGCTTTGATTTGTCATTTGCATAGCTAGAAGGTATTAAGCGAAACTTAAAGCCCCAAGGGAACTATAGCCCCTATAACCCTCCCCTTGAATTGTCGTCTTATATATATATATATATATACAGCGTGCGAATTAGATAATCTATATTGGGGGGGGATAAAATTAGGCCAACAGAACATAAAGTCTGAAGGTTTGTAAATGAAAAATCGTTGAAAATGTATAAAGTAAGCTGATGTAACATCATTAGTATGAAAACAGTCAATCAATGTTTTAAAAAATGGTAAAATTCTTAGCATTTTCTCCTATTTGAAACTTTTTTTTTACCAGGTTCGACTGATTATCTAAAAAAAAAAAAAAAAGTAATACTTTGTACCTATACAATGAGAAGTTTACCACTCATTCAAACAATGTTTTCAATATTACACTTGTTATCTCGTACAAAGAAAGTACGGAGCTTAAAGGTGTTTCGAATACATATGTATATCTGATGGGGGTAGGGTAATGTTTGCTTCAACTGTTAAAGATTTAAAATGTACACTCATGTCCAAAATGATTGATTCATATCTATAATTGTCTTCTTGTAAGAATATAATTTGATAATGATTTTGCAGGGCACTTTTAATACTGATACTATGTGTATAATCGGAAAATGTATATTTGTGGTAAATTTCATAGGAAAAGAATTATAAATATGAAAATTAGAATGAGTAAAACAAAATATTGCTAAATGGACAAGAAAGTTTATTTTCGTTTTATTTTTATTTACTGCTCTCTTGACGTGAAATTTGTCACATACATGTCTTTGCCGATTAAACACGTACTAATATTATAAGAAATACCGGGCGAATTCATTATCAAATTATATTCTTACAACAACATATTTATAGACATGCGACGATAATTTTGGACATGAGTGTACATTTTGCAGCTACTTAACTGTTTGTAGAATTTTGTATAATTCTCTTCATGATTTGTGCTATTGATTTTCTATAATTATATTTTGGAAGTTTGAGGAAATTCTTGAATTCATTATATGTTTTTCTTTCATCACCCACATTTAGTTAGAAGAATTAGTATTTGTCAGTGTCTAGTAGTCTATTATTTACGCACTTCAGTTAGAAAAGTTCAAGATAGCAAAATTCAACACTATTTAGTAACAAGGAAAAATGCTACAAATTTACATTTATATGATAAATTTCTTTTTCATAAGTCATTCTTGCTCTACATAAATTTTCGAGTTCATTTTTTTATATTTTCCATGAAATTGAAGTTTATTATCGATAATTACACCACACCAAGTACTGATTAATATGGTTGACATTCATATTGAAAGCCAATACAAGAATCTTCCTCAGTCACCCCAAAAGAAAGAAAATAAATGTGAATTGCACATGTGTGTCCTCACTTATTTGGTAGTTTTCGCCAATACTACATGCCTTAATAATATCGAACGAGTTAGTGTTATTCTATATATTGTTGCGTAGCGTTTATAAATGAGTTTACATCAGATTACGAAATATGTACTTAAAATATCAAATTATAGAAAATAAATATTATCAAACAAACCAAAAAGGTTAAGTGGCAAAAGAAATTGAATGTAAAAAGATAAATATTTTTTAAAAATAAATATACATTTTAAATTATCGTCTAAAAGTGTTTAACAATTTCCAGATTATACCACCATAGCTAAAGCATATCCCAAAAACCATCTCCATATCCCACTACGAAACTGTCCCCAGTGCCGATTCTGCCATTGTTATTTAAATATCGTCACATTAATTCGTGAACAATTTAAAGTACGTGAAAGCCCTAATTGTGTATTTGTAGCACTTACAAGCACTGAGGAAACACTAACGATTGACAGCACTATTGTATAATTTGGAAAATATTCACAAAAATGGCATTTCTCCCTTGACGTCAACTAAATATCACTACTTTTATTAGTTAATAACTTTACATGGATGAAAATACTAACGTTGTGCTTGCAGTACCAACCACTATTAACGCAGTACTAACGATTGACACTACTTTTGTATAATTTGGAGAATATTTAGAAAAGTGGCGATTCTGGCTAGACGTCAAGTGAATTTCGCCACTTTAATTCGTTAATAACTTTATATGGGTGTGAGTACTAACGTTGTGCTTGCAGTACGAACCACTATTAACGCAGTACTAACGATTGACACTACTTTTGTATACTTTGGTCAATATTTAGAAAAGTGGCAATTCTGGCTTGACGTCAAGTGAATATCGCCACTTTAATTAGTTAATAACTTTATATGGGTGTGAGTACTAACGTTGTGCTTGCAGTACTAACCACTATTAACGCAGTACTAACGATTGACACTACTTTTGTATAATTTGGAGAATATTTAGAAAAGTGGCGATTCTGGCTAGACGTCAAGTGAATTTCGCCACTTTAACTCGTTAATAACTTTATATGGGTGTGAGTACTAACGTTGTGCTTGGAGTACTAACCAGTACTAACGTAGTACTAACGATTGACACTACTTTTGTATAATTTGGAGAAGATTTACAAAAGTGGCGATTCTAACTTGACGTCAAGTGAATATCGCCACTTTAATTCGTTAATAACTTTATATGGGTGTGAGTACTAACGTTGTGCTTGCAGTACTAATCACTATTAACGTAGTAGTAACGATTGACATTACTTTTGTATAATTTGGAGAATATTTAGAAAAGTGGCGATTCTGGCTAGACGTCAAGTGAATATCGCCACTTTAACTCGTTAATAACTTTATATGGGTGTGAGTACTAACGTTGTGCTTGGAGTACTAACCAGTACTAACGTAGTACTAACGATTGACACTACTTTTGTATAATTTGGAGAAGATTTACAAAAGTGGCGATTCTGGCTTGACGTCAAGTGAATATCGCCACTTTAATTCGTTAATAACTTTATATGGGTGGGAGTACTAACGTTGTGCTTGGAGTACTAACCAGTACTAACGTAGTACTAACGATTGACACTACTTTTGTATAATTTGGAGAAGATTTACAAAAGTGGCGATTCTGGCTAGACGTCAAGTGAATATCGCCACTTTAATTCGTTAATAACTTTATATGGGTGTGAGTACTAACGTTGTGCTTGGAGTACTAACCAGTACTAACGTAGTACTAACGATTGACACTACTTTTGTATAATTCGGAGAATATTTACAAAAGTGGCGATTCTGGCTTGACGTCAAGTGAATATCGCCACTTTAATTCGTTAATAACTTTATATGGGTGTGAGTACTAACGTTGTGCTTGGAGTACTAACAAGTAATAACGTAGTACTAACGATTGACACTAGTTTTGTATAATTCGGAGAAGATTTACAAAAGTGGCGATTCTGGCTTGACATCAAGTGAATATCGCCACTTTAATTCGTTAATAACTTTATATGGGTGTGAGTACTAACGTTGTGCTTGTAGTACTAACCAGTACTAACGTAGTACTAACGATTGACACTACTTTTGTATAATTTGGAGAAGATTTACAAAAGTGGCGATTCTGGCTTGACGTCAAGTGAATATCGCCACTTTAATTTTTTTAATAACTTTATATGGGTGTGAGTACTAACGTTGTGCTTGGAGTACTAACCAGTACTAACGTAGTACTAACGATTGACACTACTTTTGTATAATTTGGAGAAGATTTACAAAAGTGGCAATTCTGGCTTGACGTCAAGTGAATATCGCCACTTTAATTCGTTAATAACTTAATATGGGTGTGAGTACTAACGTTGTGCTTGTAGTACTAACCAGTACTAACGTAGTACTAACGATTGACACTACTTTTGTATAATTTGGAGAAGATTTACAAAAGTGGCGATTCTGGCTTGACATCAAGTGAATATCGCCACTTTAATTCGTTAATAACTTTATATGGGTGTGAGTACTAACGTTGTGCTTGGAGTACTAACCAGTACTAACGTAGTACTAACGATTGACACTACTTTTGTATAATTTGGAGAAGATTTACAAAAGTGGCGATTCTGGCTTGACGTCAAGTGAATATCGCCACTTTAGTTCGTTAATAACTTTATATGGGTGTGAATACTAACGTTGTGCTTGGAGTACTAACCAGTACTAACCAGTACTAACGATTGACACTACTTTTGTATAATTTGGAGAAGATTTACAAAAGTGGCGATTCTGGCTTGACGTCAAGTGAATATCGCCACTTTAATTAGTTAATAACTTTATATGGGTGTGAGTACTAACGTTGTGCTTGGAGTACTAACCAGTACTAACGTAGTACTAACGATTGACACTACTTTTGTATAATTTGGAGAAGATTTTAAAAAGTGGCGATTCTGGCTTGACGTCAAGTGAATATCGCCACATTAATTCGTTAATAACTTTATATGGGTGTGAGTACTAACGTTGTGCTTGGAGTACTAACCAGTACTAACGTAGTACTAACGATTGACACTACTTTTGTATAATTTGGAGAAGATTTACAAAAGTGGCGATTCTGGCTTGACGTCAAGTGAATATCGCCACTTTAATTCGTTAATAACTTTATATGGGTGTGAGTACTAACGTTGTGCTTGGAGTACTAACCAGTACTAACGTAGTACTAACGATTGACACTACTTTTGTATAATTTGGAGAAGATTTACAAAAGTGGCGATTCTGGCTTGACGTCAAGTGAATATCGCCACTTTAATTCGTTAATAACTTTATATGGGTGTGAGTACTAACGTTGTGCTTGTAGTACTAACCAGTACTAACGTAGTACTAACGATTGACACTACTTTTGTATAATTTGGAGAAGATTTACAAAAGTGGCGATTCTGGCTTGACGTCAAGTGAATATCGCCACTTTAATTCGTTAATAACTTTATATGGGTGTTAGTACTAACGTTGTGCTTGGAGTACTAACCAGTACTAACGTAGTACTAACGATTGACACTACTTTTGTATAATTTGGAGAAGATTTACAAAAGTGGCGATTCTGGCTTGACGTCAAGTGAATATCGCCATTTTAATTTTTTTAATAACTTTATATGGGTGTGAGTACTAACGTTGTGCTTGGAGTACTAACCAGTACTAACGTAGTACTAACGATTGACACTACTTTTGTATAATTTGGAGAAGATTTAGAAAAGTGGCGATTCTGGCTTGACGTCAAGTGAATATCGCCACTTTAATTCGTTAATAACTTTATATGGGCGTGAGTACTAACGTTGTGCTTGGAGTACTAACCAGTACTAACGTAGTACTAACGATTAGTATATTTTTCATTTAATTATTAGTAAGTGGCGATTTTGACTTGACAAACGTTGTTTATCTTTCTATATTTATTTTAAATGCATTTTATTACTATAAGAGAGAGAAGTGGGTTCGGACAGAACTTGGCTGGCGTCTTTAGCTGTGGACAATTTTGAGACAGTTCTATTACTGCAACGTACTGTTAGCGTTTGAAGTGTTGTGTGGCTTACTTCAAAACTTTGAATCAGGCTGTTTCACAATTCCACAAGAAAACTTAAATTTTCTTTTGTTCTTGTAAAACCTGAAAAATGTGCGCTGGGAGGAGACGGTCGAGACAATAGTATTTATTGCGTGATTGTTCGATTTTGCGTGCTGTAACTAACTTTCAAATTACATTTTTGATGTTCTTTTTTATTGTTTATTTATTTATTTTACTTGAAGTGACAGATTGAAAATCACAGTGATGAGCGCAAAACGAAAAGCAGGTACTTTACTGTCATACTTTACCAAAAAAATAAAGCATGGGTCATCGCTCGAAGAGAGTTCAAGAGTACCAGAAGGCAGTCCCACTATTTCCTCATCTCACCCACAGGAACCTCTTCCTTCAACTTCTTTTAACTCCGGATGTTCTGCTGTACAGGGAAGATCGAAACATGAATATAGTTTCATGACTTCTTGGACAGATAAATATGTGGTTAGTTTATGACGAGAATCGGGGAGGTGCTTTTTGTGGTGTGTGTTCAAGATATTATCAAAATGATTTAAATGTAGCACAGAAAACTAAAGGCGTATTCATTACAGATCCGTTCACAAATTTCAGGAAAGCAACTGGTACTACAGGGAAACTCCACAAGCATGATTCCTCTGAATATCACAAAAGTGCAATGGTGAAAGAAAATCTTCGAATTTTACATGAAAATGAATCTATTCATTCAATTTTACAGCAACAAAGCAGCACTGAAATCGAAGAAAACAAACAGGCTGTAAAAATTCTCTTGCGTAGTTTATATTTTCTTGTGAAAGAAGAAGTGGCTCATACGAGTAAATATGAACATATTGTAAGAAATTTGATGGCTCCGTGTATTCAAAGTTTAAACGACTGGCTTCAGATAAAGAGTGAGCGTGCAACATACTGCAGCAAAGACACAGCTTGTGAGATGTTGGAGTGCATGGGAGAAGTGTTAGATGAAGAGTTTGCTGCTGAACTTAAAGATAAACCTTTTGCGTTAATGGCTGACGAATCGACTAACACAGCGAATAAATCAGAGCTTTCTGTCTGTGTGAGATATGTTACTGACAGCTGCGTAGTGAGGGAGAGATTTCTATGCATAACTACGCTTCAGGACACTACCGCCGAAACTATTACAAATTGTATTGAAAATGAAATAACCAAACGAAATTTGTCATTTGATAATCTTGTGGCATGTGGATTCGATGGGGGTTCTAATTTCTCTGGTAGTGTTTCTGGGGTGCAGAAGAGAATTTCAGAAAAAGCAAAGAGAAATGTCCCTTACATACATTGTAGAGCGCATGTTTTGGCCCTTTCAGTGACAAGTGCAAAAAATTTGTTTCCATGTGTAAAAAGATTTTTTTACGTTGTGAGGGACATTTGCAAGATATTCCGCCAATCTCCGAAAAGAGAAGCTGCTCTTCACGATGTTCAAAAAATGTTACAGGACCCTACTTTGAAAATTCCAGAACCCATGGATGTACGTTGGCTCAGTCATCACAAAACCATTCAAACCATTAAAAAAAATTTATGGATCAATAATGATGACGTTAGAGCACTTATATAAAGAAGGTGGAGATTTTTGTTCCTTGGCAGGTGGAATATTAATTGAAATGGAAAGCTCGACCTTTCTTCTAACATTGTGCTTGTTAGTAGAGATACTGGGATCCGTTTCAAATCTAAGTAAGTACCTGCAAAAGGAAGACTGTCAGTTAGCGAATTTACCCCAGCTGATTTCAAGTACTGAGGCTCACCTGAAGTCAATTTCTGAAGATGCAAATAAAGCAGCAAGACAAGAGTCTAGTACCATTTTTACTACTTACGACGAAATGAAAGTTAAACTTTCAGGAATCCGAACAATCAAGTCAGATCCATCTGAAGAAAAGAAATGTTTGGGAATGCTTGCTAAATTCGCTGATGCTGTAGCCACTGAAATGGGCAGAAGGTTTAATAAGCAAGCTGTTGATTTGATTTCAGCGTGTTCATTTTTTCAATCATTTGATTCTATTCAACATATCAAAGAATCAGATGTGAAAAGTCTCTGTAGCATTCTGTCCGGCATAGATGAAGATCACTTATACGCAGATCTTCAATCTTTCAAATTTCTGGCACCAAATGTGAATGACAAGATATCGCCATTAAAATACATTTTAACATCTTCTTTTGGATACGATGAACTTAAAAAGGCCAGTGTAAAAATTCTAACAGTGTCAATATCAACAGCCACCGTTGAAAGATCTTTCAGTGCCATGAACAGAATAATGACACCGTTGAGGAATCGATTAGGGGAAACTTCCTTGGACCATTGCATGAGAATTTCCATTGAAGAAGAAGTTCCTAGTGAAGAATTTCTCTGCAAAGTTATAGAACGTTATGCAACCAAAAAGCAAAGAAGAATGCATTTACGTTAAGTGGAAAGTACTTTTAAAATAACTAATACCAATTGCCTTTTTATTTATTTTATTTTATTTTATTTTTTTATTTTATTTTATTTTATTTATTTATTTATTTTTTTACGTGAGAATGAAGTTATTTTGTGATGTGAGTGTGGATGCGTGTATTCGGGAGGAAGAATTATCTTACAGTTTGACTTACGTGCTTCACAGTTCAACTTTTTGTATTACATAATTATGTGGATATTATGAAGTGTTAGTGATTGAACTGCAAACAATGGTGTCCATCTCAGCTTTGTCGGCAGGTTAGCTTTGAGGAACATAACAGGTAGGACTACAAATTCTTAATTTAAAAAAAATCGCATGTTATCATAATCATTAGAATCATAAATGTGCTATAAAGTAGATTTACGAGTACGAATCTAATTATTCAATCAAGTACTAACTGAGTATTCTATACGTGTCTGTTATTTTCTTCATAGGAAAATTCTATCTTTAAATCGTCCATACGCGCCACCACTTCCCTATGATTATATTTTCAATTGAGAGTACTTTGCATTGTGAAATCATTGAACTTTTGGTTTCCAACGTTACCCCCCCCAGACCCTGAAAATACCCCCTCGGAGATTTTTTTCTGAAAGAAACACTGCCTCGATCATATCCTGGATCCGCTGTATATATATATATATATATATATATATATATATATATATATATATATATATGTTGAGAGAGGGAGAGAGAGACAGAGGTGACTATACACATCAGCAGTGGATTTTGTTTCGGGAGAGGCCTGAGAACGAGTAAATAATATTTATGTTGTACGTGCAATGCGAAAAAATGATCACAAATCTATTTCGGGAGGGGCTTCAGTCCGATAGCCATCCCCTAAATACGCCACTGAACATTAGTCAACTGTTCCCATATTACCTAATACAGCAACGAAAGAAATTTTGAGTAAAGGTCAATCTTAATAGTTGTCTATATGAATATTCGAGACGAGACCGAGACTTTCGAGACTGACCTAAGTCTCGTCTCGATTTATAGAGCTCCGTCTCGGTCTCGGTAGATAATAGGCCGTCTCGATCTCGGTCTCGTCTCGGTGTATAAAAGGCCGTCTCGGTCTCGGTACCATCCCTATATATGACATATCGCAGGGTCCTCACACCATACCCTGTAGATGACCCCTTCTTCATTAATCTTTTCAGTTCCTTTTCTATTCTTCTTCTTTATTGATCTTAATAAAGTTTCTCCACTTTCTATAAGTTCTGACCCCTCCTTTCTTCAATAAATTCTTCAGTTTCTACGTTTCTTCTCCCATACTTTCTATGGGTGCAACAGACTTGCGCACACTTGAGATCCAAGATTGCGCACACTTTTCAGTTATACAGATCAAGATCCAAAAATCCAGTTTTACGCACAGTTCTTTTTACAACGTTGCCAAACTTAGATGTTTACAGGGTGTCCCAAAAGTAGGTATACAGTACCGTACTGATCAGTCTCATTGGATTTTATATAATTTCTTATTGTCATCATTCAGATAGGCTTAGTGTCTTTATTATTTGTTTTTAATGTGCTTTTACTTACATCTTAAGCTAGGAAGAGCCGAAGCAAATAAACCCATAAACTAGAATGTTATACTTGATCAATGCAGGGGTGTATACCTACTTTTGGGCCACCGTGTATTATGAAAATGAAAAACTATCTTTGTGTTAACCAGATCAAAACAGCATAGTCAATGTGCCAAAAATTTACTTTACTTTCTCTGGCAAGTATGAACCACTATTTGAGATTCAGCATCCACGAAAACTAACTTTTCTCCTTTCGCCGTAATAACATCTTGGATCTCTGCCATCTGCTTAATAGCTTTTATAGTGCAAATGGGTCGAGTAGGGGCTAATTTATTTCGACAATTACACATTGCTTCTCTGCAACTTCTCAATCCTTATTAGAGTTGGGCACGAGCGAGTTCGAGCGAGTTTTCTTTGAAACTCGACTCGACTCGACTCAAAACTCGAACTCAAAACACTGACTCGGCTCGGAACTCGAGTCGAAAAAATTACCTTTGACTCGACTCGTGCCCATCTCGAATCCTTATGGATAAATTCTACACAATTTTCATCTTTGAAAGCTCCTGCCTGATAATCTTATTAGGTTTCTCACTAACATATTCCATTGCTTTTCTCTTACATGCTTCGTTTAGAATATGCTTCTGAAGGTCAAGTCCAATAGTAACTTCAGAGTATGCTTCTGAAATTACTATTGGACTTGCACATTTTACAAAATTATTGACCTGCTGTTCGATTCTGAAAACTGGGGAAAGCCGAAAAATATTTCAATTGAATCATTTAGAATAATTTTGATTCCTGATATCGAGAAATTTGTCTTTAAAAATAAAAGTAGGTGGTGGTGTTTCCCTTCCAAGTACGAATAACTAGTATTTCAGATTTAGAAATATCATTTTCTTTTCTTCATTAGATGATGTGCACAATTCTGTTTTTATCACCTGGCAACGTCGATTCCTGATCCTGTGCGCAATCCTGGCCAAAGATACTGTCAATCAACCTCGTATCTGGCATTTGCTGATAAAGAAGATAAGTGTGCGCAAGTCTGTGACTCTCCTTTCTATGCCATGTTATTTTCCACTCTCAACCTCTTCATTCTTCTTTCTCCCTCTCTTCCTCTTCCTGCGTTCTTCTTCCTTCTCTAACTCTTTCTTGCTGTAACCGTTCTTGTCTGTCTGTAGAATTTCTGTATGCTCTCCTTCCTTCCTTCCTCTTCGTCCTCCATCATTTCTATTCTTCTTATCATATTTGTTATGAAATTTCTCTTTGTGCTCCTATCCACGTCGCTCCTCTCATGGCAGTACACTCCCTTGTTATAACAACATTTATATATATGTCTGTATTTTCATTAATTTAGATAGTGTCTGAAGGATATGCTAGATATCCGAAACAGTTACAAATTATAATTTAAATAAAGTGGGTTTTAAGCTTTGGTCAGTGGCTCTTTTGTTAAAAATACACAAAGAAATCTAAGGTTATTAACAACTAAGCAGGCTTTCTCAGAAATTTAAAATATTCAAATTTCAAAGGTTCAAGCTAATTTTTAAAAAGGTTGAAAAAAAGAGTCAATTTCCTTAATATACCTACTATTTTGAGAAGAATGTAAAGTTTTAATTAAATTTTCATTTAAAAGAGTTAATTAATCACTTTTTTTAAAAAATACGTATCCAGCAGGCAGAAATTCGACATCATTTTACTGCCATTTACATTATTTAGTAGCTTTTCGTGCGTCACTAAAATATTCTTAAGTTGATCTTAATAGTTCATGTTCTGGTGATTACAAACAGCATGAATCCATTACCAGGGGCGGATCCAGGACGGACTTCTAGGGGAGGGCAGTGGGTTGTAATACTGATACTTAGAGCTACTTTCAAGAGCTCCAAACTGTTTTATTTATATATAAAATAAGAAAGTTTCCAAGCCCGATCGCCCCCCCCCCCTGGATCCGCCACTGTATGTCAAGATACTTGAAAACTGGAACAGTACGAGTATGGCTTGAAATATTCTTTGTAAATGTTATTCTCTCTCTCTCTCTCACACACACACAAACACACACACACACAGAGAGAGAGAGAGAGAGAGAGAGAATGCTACATCCAGTCGATTTTTACCTATAGCTTAGAATGTCACCAAAAAGTTAATCTGAGTTTACTAGTATTGCACTCCATAGTTCGATGACAATATTTGGTGTTTCCTGATAGTATCACACAAGTGTATATGGAAGAAAACGAAACAATTCTTTTGAACTATTTCTCGTGTTTTTTCTAGTGACCCACATGCTACAGAGGAATTTATTGTCTTCATTTGGAAAGAGATCAGATTCAATTGTCTGTACTGTTATGGTATTTTTGCTTCACCTATAAGATTTTTATATTACTAACGTATAAAAATTACTCTTCAAAACTTCTTTGAAAAATTTTATTAGAACATTTCATACATGTCTATTTCAGATCTATTAGTTATGATTACAAATTTTATTCCTTAACATGAACTGAATACAGATAAAAATTATATAACCATAATACTATTGCATAAAGATATGAGTTTGCATTAAAAAGAATGCAAATTCTAATACAAAGAGGTAGTATTTAATCGTCAAATAATTACTATTGCGTTCCTGAACTAAAACTTGCAAAAATTATAGTTTTCAAAAATTTACATAAAAATGTTGAATAATCAATTCTTCAAGCACCATTCTGGAAATAGTCACACACAGTAGAAGGAAAAATCCAGTACTTTTTATTTCTAAAACATTGAATATAAAATGTTCGTATTTCTAACACTGGCAGTATACTTAGTCAAAGGATTTTAAAATTTTTGGAAGTCACAATACGCCATATTATTATCGTACAAGTGAATTTTTAACGTACATTGCATAAAATTATTACACTTAAATGTTCTTCATAATTTCTTTCACTTGCCGCTTATGGAATATCTTTCTAAAACACTGTTTAGAAATACGAAGCACCTCATAACATACACCTACTTCTGGCTAGTTATAACTAAATATTCCACGGAAATATTCAGAACTTAATATGCAGTTCCTTTCAAATGTATGTGGAACAAATTATCAGGTACACCTAAAACTCCCCATCTTATTTTGAGAGCTCTTAACCAGTATTTTGCTACTGGTAAACTATTAGATGATATTCAATTATCCAAAGCACTAACGTCCTGGGATAGTTAGGTCATGTTTAATGAATATTTGACTTATAATATCGCATGCTAATGAAGCAAGAATCAATCGGATCAACTTTTCCTTCATGTACCATAGGTTCTTGGATTTACTTGACCTATTGTTTTTCAAGGTTGTTGCTGCATAAGATCTACGAGTAGTACTGCTTGATTAAAATGTGTATCGACGAAAAGTAATTAAAAAGTTCAAATTTCCTTCTCAGTAAAAGGAAAGTAGTGTTTTATGTTTAATTTTTGAAGGAAAAGTATCCAACAATTAATTTTCCTAAAGCACATTTGCTGCAAATTTAGATCGTTAGGTCACAAGTAGTGCCTCGAATGGCTTCTCTTGCATTTGTTCTTAGTAACCTAAAGTTAGTTTCGGTGAAGTCCATACCACCAGTAATGAATTTCGTAAGCTTATTGCTGATAACCCAAAGGGTTCTGTTGTAGTCTACAAGAACATCATTAGGCCAAACAAGCTTATCCTCGTCGCGATAGAGTTCTTGGGGCAAGAACCGATCTCGAGTATTCCAACATGCTACGGAACTTCGACTCATCAGGCCAAAGAAAAGTACGCCGTCAGGATCTGAAGTAATACCGATGGACTGAGACACCGTGGGTGGAGAAACACCAAATGCTTTGTGACTATTTTCAGCAAGTCGTTTGTCCCTGAGAACTGATGTTGGGACCCAGGACATTCTAACACTGGCCATGTTATGGAAGAACAAAAGACGATTGTTATTGAAGATAGGTGAAAGTGCAAGACCGAGAATACCGTCCATGAGGGTGAAAGAGGCCCCTCCACTAGTAAATTCACCACTTAAAGGATAAGGATACATGTAAGGATGTTCCACACGCCACGATTCACCTTTCTTTAAATCGTACACAATAAGAGCATAGCTACCGGCATCAGCAACGTAAGCAAATGCTTCATCACATTTTCCATCACGGACATCAACTGCAGCGTTTACAATCAATGATCGCTCACGGAGCTGATCTTTTGGTATTTCATACCGGTGAACAAGTTCATCAGTCTCTAAGTCAAAGACAAACAATTGAGGAGGGCAAATACTTTCGACTTTATCCTCCAAGCTATGAATACTACCTGCATCTATAACCCAAAGACGACCACAAGGATCAATCCTTATCCTAAATGGGTTAGTAATTGTATCACAGTCACCAGGATTGTGCCAGGTCCAGTCAGGATAAGGTTCCAATTGAGGTGAATGTTCTCCTTTCTGAGGATCACGTTTAAGGGACGCCACTGTAATAGGAACTCCTTTCTTCCATCGTGGAATGGCAAAGAAAAGCCTGTCCTTCCAAGCTTCAACACCCATGATAACAGAATGTTCTGGGATCCATTCCTCGGTCGAAACAGCAGCATCTCGAGCAGTAAGGTTAGGATATGCAAAATCCAGAGTCTTCCAGCTGTAAACCTCCCATAGTGGAAGTCTGGCTTGTGTCCAAGTGACTAGAAGGCTGAACCCAATAATACTCCGGATCAAAGTCATTCTGAAAAAGAAAAAAAGTGTTAGTTTAATCTTGCACAAGTAATTATGTAAGCTGTAAGAGATGACCAAAATGAAAAATCTATTATGTATAAAATGCTATTAATTAAAATTGATTTTTTTTTTTTTTTACTGTTAGTTTCCTTAGAAACTCAACACGCACACAATTATGAAAAGGTGGTTTGTTTCTCGAAAGCTTACATTATCTCTTTTGAATGAAGGGCGAATGGTGAATGCATATGAGTCGTGACAAACAAGGAGGACAAGAAGTTACACCCTAAGGGAACTCCTTCACATTTACAATATATATTTCAACCATTATATTGCAGAAGAAAAATCAGTGAAATCGAGGAAAATTGTTATGTAATCGGCATGACTAATAATTCTACAGTATTACGATCTGCTACAAGAAAAAAAAAGTCAGTATAACCAGATCTACTCCCAACCTGCATAGCACACGTACGTCCACAGGACGTACGAGAGCCTCAATGGACAACGGGACATCCTGGGATCATCCGAATTTGCTCCGGGACACTCATAGGACCTCGACGGGATATACAGATGTACGCTAATATTCCAGAAAACGGGATACTCAAAGGGATGTCCACTGACAAATCGTGGGATACTGTGGTTTTAGGTATCCGGCGTGGGATTCCCCTGGGATCTCCTGTCCCATCCTGGATGTCTCGTACATTTTATGTGGGAATTCTTTAGGACGTCCCATGCATGACGTCCATGGGATGTTTATTCATTATCCCGATAATCCCAGGAACTATATGGGATAATTGGGATCAAAATAAGACGTCCTAGGGACGTCGTGTGCTGTGTGGGAAAATATGAGAACTTAAAGACTGATGTTTCACTGCGCAAACATTCTTCATAATATTAGATTAACTTGTCTGGTCAAATCGGAAATAAGTGTTGCATGTTATTGTTTGGCCTTCAACATACTAATTAAACAATTTTTGGAATGGCATATAAACATAAGAATTTCAGGATGTCTTGAAGTATACATACAGAAGTTAATTTCATATCAGTATACATGAAGGAAATAAATCATTCGTAAGAAATACTCTGTAAAAACAATTGTTTCAAGCAACTTTTCTACTCTCACAGTCAGACTCAATGTCATCAGTTCACGATTATGACCATTAATACCAGGAAAAAAGATAATACACTAGAAACACTTTAGCAATAATAAAATGCATTATCATTGTTTTCCGGTACTTTATTCCATTTTTACTTAGCTAAACAAAGTAAACTTTAAATGTTAAATTGATATCTAAACAAGCTGATAGTTGAACTTTTTCATACATAGTACGATGGGTAGTAGAAAACAATTTGGTTTGATATGAAAAACAATTTGAATGTTTTTATAGCACCTTTGGTATATAGTTGTTTTCCTGTATTTTATTTTACTTTTTTTATAAATATAATTATGTAAACATGTAGTAATAAATTGCTTGCCCAAGGTACCTTATAAATTATATTTTTAGCGTAATTTTGCCTAAGTACAATTTTTATATATCTGTAAAGGTAATTTGGCTACATATATTTTGTGTGTGTATTTTTATTTCTTTAGCTTAGCAATTTTAGAAAGTTTCAAGGGGCGGAAAGCTCTGGACGTGATCCCATCTTATATCGCGGGAAGCTTCAGTTTTCTTTCTTTTATTAAAAAACAGAAGGATGAGAAAAGTTCGTTCAAGGGGTTGACCACTTGGAATGGATCAGGAGCTTATTTATGTCCACCCACCCTTTCTTGGAAGAAAAAATCATAATTTTAGTATATTCTTCGATGGTCTCGGTTGCGAGACGTGACACTTCAGCTCTTGTTACGGCTGAGGTTTTGACGAAGCGTTCCTCGTAGTTAACAATTATAGTTTCCTTTTGGTAAGGGAACAGGATTTTTTCTTCTATGTCCAGAGTTTAGGAAATTAATGTATACAACCTTTTCTATGATTCTTAATATTAACGGAGCGGGCGGAATGAGCTATTCCTGATAGTTTTTGCAAATCTCCAGGTGATGAGATTTGTTTAAAAAAATAAAAAAAGATAAATAAATAAATAAGTTAGCTATTTATTTAGGGACATGGACCTAAATAATGGACACTCTTTTGATCTTGCTGGCACTTAGAACCAGGGACGGGCTGTGAAGAATATGGGATGAAAAATGTTAGACAAAAGCCACGGTAATTGGAACGAAACGATCGGTATCAAATATAGAAATAGGAGGTGAGAAAATAGAACAGGTGACTAGTTTTTGATACCTGGGTAGTATTATTAGTGATAATATGAAGTGCGAACGTGAAATAAAAGGATAGGGATGGCAAAAGAAACATTTAGGAGGAAGAAAAGGGTTTAGTGGAACTTTGAATAAGGAGTTGAGAAAAAGATTCATAAAAATGCTTCATTTGGAGTATTGTGCTGTATGGGTCAAACATTTACATTATGCAAAAATGATGAAAAAGAACTAGAAGTTTTCGAAATTTAGCTGTGAAGAAGAATGAGAGAATTATTTGGGTTGAGCGGAAAACGAATGAAGGAGATTAGAAATGACGGGGGAGAAAGGAACAGTTTAGATGTTGAGAAGAAAAAGGGAAACTGATTGGGACATTGGCTAAGAAGGAACTGTATCATGAGGGATGTGCTGGAGGGTATGGTAGCAGGAAAGAGGGAGAGGCGAAGGAGGGACAATTGATGTGACGATATCAAAACAAAAATCATACGTGAAGGTGAAGAGGTTAGCGGAAGATGGAGCATGGGAGCTTCTCAGCTGCGGCAAGTGACCTGTCAATAATGGCAAGGGTGTGATGATGATTAGTGAATTACTTTACCTAAGTGCTTAATCTGTCATTGAAATTTATATAGATTTTATTTCCTAGATATTTTATTGAATTAGAGGGAGAAAAGTGACAAATACAATCAAGCTCCATGTGAAGCAATTAGTTTTACTTAAGATCTTTATAATGCAGAAAGTTTTAAACTTTTTCTACCATACATGTTTCTCTGTAGTCTGAAATTTTCCTGTGAATCTCTCAAATCAAGAGCATTATTTGGTAATAAGTATGAAGCTTAACTTATAAAAAATATATTACATAAGATAATATTTAACTAGCATGAAAAATATTGCAGAAGAACTTTAGGCATGCATTGAAAGCCTTCAATAATTTTATAGTTAATAGCTTAAAATGCACGAGAATTTAAGAACGTTATTGCATATTTATTGCAATTTAAGTTGAACTACTGATAACTACCTTTTAAAAAAAGAATCCTACTGTAATCACATAATATACCTTATAATGTCGAATTAGATAATTAACAAGATTTCTCACGTTTTACTGATTATTTGGCTTTAATTGTTTCTTATATTGCACATGAGTGGCCTTCGATGTTGTAACTGTTATTTAATAAGGAAGGTGAGAAGGGACTCAGCAATATGCACGGAAAACCATTTGATAATTCTCAGCCTTGTACAGATACTAACTTGAAGGAATTTATGTTTTTCTCTCTTTGTAAACAGTTACTCTTGCACAATTCGCACCAGAAACACTTGAATGTGATCTTGAAAATTCGTTCTTCCTTAACCATAAACCGTTTATGTATTATCTCTCACTACATCTACCGTAAAAGAAAGTAAATTTCTCAAAAGAAAATGTTATATTGAGAATTGTAGAATGCGTCCTGTATGTAAGCACATTTAATAGTAATACTAATAGTGGGAGTACCCAGGGAGAGGGATATTTTTAAGAATAATGTCCTCTTATCAATTAATAACTGCATTTCTTAAGATTTTTATTGCTATATAGACCCATTTAAACATAACAAGCTTCGAAAATTGATAGAAGCCCAATATTGAAATTTTATTATTCTTTCGAGATTGAATATGTTGTCGTGGGTAGTCGAAAGTATTTTCCTTAAAGAACCAGACAAAGAGCAAAATCTTGGAACGGTAATTAACATTAGGTAGAATTCAAATAAAACATTAAATTTTTATTATTTTCTTACAGGATCGATTTCTCAGTTATAGACTGCTTTCGGTAAGCGGGATATCGGGGTTTGAGACTCGTAATCCCGTTTTATTTCGACATTCTTACTGTGTGAAGATGTAACATAACTGAATGATATTGGAAAATGTATTACCTACACGCTACGTTTGATATGAGAAAATATTTATAAACAAAAAAAAAAAATACTCTAACACTACTTCAGTATTCAGTTTCAATAAATATGAAGAATAGTTTATATTACTTCAATTGACTGTTTTATTTGAGTATTTGAATATATGGTTCGGAGAGTTGGACTTCACAGAAGTTACAATAATATTTAGAGAGCTTTGTAATGTGGTGTTGGAAGAAGATGAAGATAAAATGGACAGAGTAACACAATTATGATTTAAGACTAGTAGGGGAGAAAATGACCTTTTAATCATCATCCTTCGTAGAAGGCCAATTGGATTGGACAGATCTAGCGAAGAAATTGTCATCTTCATAACCCCCATAGAAGGGAAGGCAGAAGAACAAGGAGCACCACGAACATAACTAAAGAACTATTTAAAAACACAAGAAACTATTCGAGTTAAAGGAAAAAGCAAGAGATCGAGTAACAAAGAAACATTTCCAGACCGAACCTAAGAGACGAAAATGTTCTCTCCTATTAGTTCCAGGACCTACAAACAAGCAAAATACTTAATTCCGTATGTAGTTTTGCGGTTTCAATACTGAATACAGAACGGTCGTTTTGAGGGAGGTGAATTGCCTCCTGGAGGCTTAGTGTACAATTGTAATTCGGAGTCTTACAATCAGAATAAAGTAGTGCAATATTTTATATATAAGCCTATAAAGGTAGCCTTTTTGGTGGTAGAGCGATCGCTCCTTCCTCGTGGATCCGCCAGTGGTTCTAGTCATATTTATGAACTATAGAAATGACTTCTTCGGCGAGCAAACAATCTAGGAAGTAAATGAGTAGGAACTTGTCTTAATTTTAGCCATACAGTTGCTAAAGAAGGTAGGTGGTAAATTCAAGAATATAGGAGTAATTGGTTGAAAAAAATCTAACAGAACGAGAATTCAGACACTACGATATCCTGTTATAGTCCTGGAATCCCCAGCCGTGAGATCAAACTAGGAACTGTCCATAGCAAGAGATCAACAGTACTACTGAATCAATGTTTTCATAAAAACGAGAAAACTGAACAATTCTGGAAATAAGATCTACAAAAGGTCTATGGCCAACCAGATGGATCACAAACGGATCTAGACAGCGAACTCAGTATTATATAGCATATAAGGTAATTCAGATAATACAGAATTCATAGGATATACGTATTTGAATTTCTTCTGTTATTCGTAACACATTTGTAGTCTATGCTGTCATACAATTCACAATTGGTTAATATAAGCGCGATCAAATTACTGGAAAGCGTACCTAATTAGGCAGTGCAGATAAAGTTATTTTCTATGAGACACCTTGTTTGCTCGATTAAGTGACCTGCATCTATTAGGTAGAATTCAGGAATAGTACGAGTTTCAAAAGAAAAACTAGGCATGATTAAGAAATAATTGTGCTACTGTCTCGGCTCGTTTACAAGAAGAAAACCTAGTCTACACTTTCCCCAAATACTTAACGAAAATACCTCTATAGCTGATGTACTGGAGGTACAGACCCATCAACTCCTTCCTCTTTATTACGTTTTGTATTATTATTATGTATATATACAAAACATAAAACTAGTTTTCCCCGATAAACAATACATATAATGCGGAACTGCACAGTCTACCGATGAATGAATGTCTTGTCAGCCTAGGAAGTGTTGCCAACTTGGGTTTTAAGCTGTAAGTGTGAAGGCTATGCGGTTGAATAGCCATGTAACGGTTACCCAAATTGCTGGGACAGAGAGAGAGCACGATACAAATGACGTCGTCCTTGGATGAACTTTTCCCTTTTGCGTTTTGCATAAAGAGAAACTGATTTTTGTTATTGACAACAAAGCAAAACATCCTGCACTTCCGTGATTCAGCAAACTGTAATAAGAGTTTTGACCTGCCTAATGAAAGTAACTACTAGATTAACTGGTAGAGCATGTTTATGTATGAAAGCAAAGAAAGCTTAGAAAATAACTACAGATTTAGTAATAGTCAAGTATCTATAATTGACTGGGAATGAAGAGTTATATTTCCACCTATGAAAACATTTCAGTTCTTTAAATGTGATACAAAGTGTCAAATCGTCGAAGATGGAAGAACAGTTATACTTACATCATACATAGGATCTTTATATGTAGAATTAGCAATTTACTACGTAAAGTATTATATGTGAATCAGATTTGGACAACACTAAACTCCTCACCATCCTTGGCGTACGTCCAACTGAGTGATGGGTAGTCAACGAACAGGTTCCCAATGCCATTATTTTTGACTTTCTGGACCTGAGTTCGATCCTTAAATTTATTTAACTCCCTATTGGTCAAAATCGAAAATTCTGTTTCAGCCAGCAAGACATGCACAAAAAGCATTTGCATTTATTTCCTGGTTAAATGGAACCCGAACGTTAGTGAATTACTTAGTGATGTTTCAAAATAATTAAATTTGACCTTTTAAAAAAAAGTTTTTAACTGCACTTTCAAGTATGTTAAGTGAGTGGTTTCTGTGATATTTCCTAGAGATTTCCGGATTGTACTTATTTTGCTTAAGAAGGTAGTTTGAATTTAATTCCCGGACCAGTGGTATGGTCCTATAATTCAGCTTTTAAGGCGAGACAGTGGAGTGGGGAACGGCCCACACTGATGGTTGATCCTGTATGATCATCTGTACACCCACCAGCTGCACCAGGTTCTAGTTACGTTAGTAATAGTTCACAGCCTTCATCATACAAGAATGACCTTGATGCTGCATAAGATGTAAAACACAATAATCCAAACCTATAAACTTATCCAAAAGGAATATTAATTGGCAGTGAAAATCTGAATCATCTTGCCTCTCTAACACATTGGTCTCACCAAGCTTTGCTAGATAAATTAGCTAGAATGTGTTCTCGGACAGATCAACACAAACATGAATATTATATATTAGTGAAAAATCTCAACTAGTATGATACAAACTCTCAACGAAAGAACACGCCTATCAATTTTTAAAGTTCTCAATAACGAAGTATAATCCAGCAAATGAGCAATTTCTATGACTGCTGGATAATTACTCAGATTTTCCTACGGTTAAAATAATAATAATAATAATAAAACCCAACATATCGAGAACTGAAGTTATCCTTCCATTTGAAAGGCTAATTTGTTAATTTTGCACTCTGAAGATTTGCAGCATATTCTTCTGAATAAAATCCGTTACCTCTCCTGCATCAGACTATGCGAACTGTGATCGAACTAGGAATCAAGCACACAAGAAGTGAACGCTCTAGCGTTCCTCCTCCTTAGTAGTAATTAACAATTACGATAGAACGATCATTATCATAACATAGGCAAAAAAATCAGATATTCAACAAAGGCAAAAAAGAAATTATTAAATCTTTAGGGACATGAAGCATATTGCCTAGCTTGAAACATTTGAGCTCTAAACACTAAGGATAAGTTCAAGTCTCGCATTAAGAAAACTTAAGTAATCCTATGTAAGTAGTTGCCCTGTCTGAGTATCCAGCCCAAAGTCAAATTCAAGTCTATTTACCTAAAGCAGCTAAACAGAGTAATTCGGTAAAAGAAGAACAAGGTGACCATACTCTTTGCCGTTTGCCCTGTAGTTCAAAAGTGTATTAGAAATTAGGCACTTGAGTGGTCTTAAATCAAAAGAATTAAGGATACTCTCTATGAATCGACGAGCTGAATTATGGCTTCATTTACGCAGATATTAATTTACAACCATCAGTTGATGTTTCTGCTGCATGAAATGCTGTATTCCGTAAGTGTCGTAAAGTCAGATTTTTACAGAGATCCATGGTTGTTTAAAATGCAAGCTTAATCGAAACAAATAATGGAGTAGTACAGAGGTATCTTCCATAACTAACGTAGTTAATCGATAAACTGTGCAATGCGAAGCCGCCTTATTACAATGAGTTTTAGTTTAATATTTTCATCATTAAAATTATTGTAATATGTTATAAAATTAAGAAAGTGTTTACGAACTAAATCCTCTTAAACATACAGAAAATCCTTTTGAACATAAAGCTTGTACTTTATAAAATAAAAAGTATATTTCATCAATCTACAGTATATATTACAGATTTATACGTTTGTGGTCAATCCTCTTGAACATAAAGCTTGTACTTTTTATTTTATAAAGTATAATATTTCATCAATATATAGTATTATATTAAAATGCTAGCTTTATATGTTTGTGGCAAATCCTTTCGGCAACGAGATCTCGTAAAACTGCAAGTGCTAGAAACGTACCGTTTTCGTTGATCGATTCCAAATTTTGTGTAGATTTGCTAATTCTCATTCAAATTTAAGAAAAAATTAATTTTCTAATCCGCATTTTAGGCGTCGTTTTGACCGTATTAGTTTATTCTTGCCACTAAGATGTTACGGTTGATACCCTTGTGAAAGGCAACCAGCAGAGGAGTTACGTATAGCGGGTTGATGGACATTTCAGGCGCTGTGCTTTAAACTGAACGACAAACGCTATTGCAAGATGGCAAGTTAGAACGTTTGTGGGTCCACAATAAATCCTACTCGGATATGGAATTATAGGGAAAAAAAATATTTACATTTGGTATCATCTATCACTTATCCAAGTTTGCCACAAACTCACCCCAACATTCTATATGTTAAAATACGACACTTATATGTTTGTCTATAGCAATTCATTCCCTTTGAGTCTCTTCCTGTCCTTGTGTCCATAAAGAGACTTGCACAAATGTAGTGAGAAGTCTGAGTGAGATTCACGCTCATATTAGAACTATGCGCTGTGAATAATAAATTAAAAAGAAAATCCAGTTTTACGCCACAAGATTATGCCCTGTAGGATAAAGGAGGCGGATGGTTAACCCTAAAATTACCAAGCCCGATCTGTTATACCTAGTACTAGTGAACGGAGGGGGGAGGAAATCAAATTTGTGCATGCGTTATTAAAGTAACTATTACACTATATATGTTGGAGCATTTTACACTACACTAACAAAAATCTTTGAAGTAGTTCCACTTTACATTTATCGTAAATGCTTACATGTGACAGTTTACATATATTGGCAGTGCAAGTATGTAATATGTACATCAATTTAAAAAAAAAAGTTTATCACACTTTTTTCTAAAGCATCAATGTTTATATAAAAGAAAGAAGTATTACTTTATGAAAAAAACAATGCTGGTTTCGGAATAAAAAAAAATGACAAAAAATAAAGATGGGTTATCCCTAGTACCAATAGAGCTCAAATTTACCCGCACCACATGAATTATATTTTATACACAAATAAAAAGGACGATATTATAAAAGAATCAACGAAAGATAACATTACATTCAAAGCAACAAGGTAAAAACTCAAGAGCACTTAGAAAATACTATCCTTTAAGAAAATGAAAACTTGAACGCACGGGTAAACTCGAAAAAATGAAATGAAATCTGAGTTTTACGTTCCACGTTTATGCCGGTTAGGCTAAAGGAGACGGTGATGATGAGTAATGAATGAAATGGTGGAATGAAGAAAGTGGGAGGAAACGGGAGAACCCCGAGAAAACCCACGCACACGGTGTTTGTCCACCACAAAGTTCACTTGGCGGGGGCTGGGATTGAACCCGGGACCCCAAGCACCAGAGGTGAACGCTCTACCACTGAGCCACCGCGGCCCCACGGGTAAACTCGACACACCAACAGTATATCTGAACTTGAATTGATAGAAGAGAATGTGGGACACAACTGTGGAACTTCGAGAAAACGTATGGACACGATGCCCCCTAGAAGTTAACTTTGTTTGGAATTGAACCAGGAGCTCCTCGGATCCGAGGTTAGCTCTACTGAGCCATGATACCTTATTCTTCAATTTTAGTTGACATTAGATGTGCCAGCACCGCAAAGGGAAAAATAATATTTATGAACAATATTTGAAAATAGGGATTTGAGTAGAACAAATAACGACAACCAACGCCTTCATCTTGCACCCTGTCGCAAAATAAGGAACATAATAAAATAATCACGAGTAACAGCTTGGGCGTTGTTCCTGTCAGTTCTCGGGCTTGCTGGCATGCACGTTCTTGACGAAACTTGCCCTTAAAAGTCATCCAAAAAACTATGGTAATCTCTGTCATTTTGGACTTATTTTACACCCTTCCTCACCCCCATCTCAGGCCAAGGCTGAACTTAGACTTAGTTGACGCCAGGAGTATCACCATTCGTTTCAGTGACCCCGAAAATTGAATTCGTCAATTAATATAAGTAGTTTTCCATTATTTTCGCATGTAAACCTCTTACAACCCTTAGGGGTGGTTTACCTCTACAGTATTTTGTATGTGTGTGTGTGTGTCAAATTGTTCTTAGAAATGAGTTTACATACAGTTTCTTCTTTCTACCATGAGGAATTCGTCAGATATTTTTTTTAAATAAATTTTTTAACCATCTCTTCCCTTTTCAAACCCCCTTCTCTCTATGATACGAACCAAAAAGTCCTATATACCCCACGGTATCTTCGATGAAAATTACTTTGAAGTATGACAAATCACGGTATGGATTTGTATACCAGACAAATTTCCATTTATTTCAATAATCATATCCCAGAAACTACTCGACTTGACATAATATTTCCATCTACATATACACATCCTATTTGGTGCTTTTATTTTTATTTTATTATTTTAAAACAAAGTGAAGTGGCGAAAATATTGTCAATTCGTAAATATGCATTCTTATAATAACTCCGTTTTGCAAGGTATTCCCATACATACATACAATATATATACTGTTTAAGATTACACTTTAGTACATGAAAATATTTTTTTTAAAATGCTACCAAAATTCTAATACAAGTGTCCTGAAATTTAAAGCCTCTTCTTAACGCTGCTGTGATCGTAAAATTCTTTGAGATCCGAGGTTTACCACCTAATAATAGTATTGTTCCATTTAACATTTCTTACTAAAGACAATTATTGCATGACATGACCTAAGCTATAAACTGTGCGGAAACTAATCGTAAAATATCTACTGGAAAAGGTCAGAGTTTAAGTAAATACATACTGGAATATAATTGTGAGAAGAGGCTGTCGAGAAGTCTATGCTGATTCCCAAAATGTCAGTGACCGAAGGCCGTGGTTGATGCGTGACTGAAAGTATGCCCACGATTTGGCTTGCAGCGTCTAGGTATTTAGAGCTGGGCTAATTTATGAAAGAGTGCCTTTTGTAAAATGAGGAAAGTGAACATTCTACACAGTTTAGATATTGGACACCAGTAATTATAATAATATTCATGTAAGATAATTAACCTATTAGATAATTCACTATGTTTACTAAAATGTTTTAGTCCGAGTTTAAGACTTGTTGCTACTTTTAAGAAGACATTTTCTTCAAGCAAAACAAGTTTCAATGTAATATGTGTTATTCTAGGAAAGTATTAGTTTAATGGAAACTGTTCCTGATGATTTGCTTCCCACCACTTCCTTCAATTTTGTGTTCATCCTTAGACGCCTTGTATTATTATTTTTTTTTTTCGGCAAGGAAACTGAGTTCGTGTGTGGACACATCTAATATTAGTAAAGCATTACCTTCCTCGAGAGCTTGAATCCGTAGATGTTTTCACTTTAAAAATGTAGAAAACAAATAGACAAAGAGTTGCTTTTGAACTAAATCTATGTTCAAGAAATACAACAATGACATTAGCCAAAGAATTGCCAGTTGATAAATATCCACGTATATATATATATATATATATATATATATATATATATATATATATATATATATATATATATATATATATATATATATATATATATATATATATATATATATCTTTTTGGTAAATGACAAATCTCCTCAAATTCCTTGTGTAATGCCTCGGAACGAAGTTACTATACACAAATTCAAACAACAAATAAGAATAAAGCTCGGGATTTCCTCTAATATGCACATAATAATAATAATAATAATAATAATAATAATAATAATAATAATAATAATAATAAAATTTCAGTTTAACGTCGGGGATGGCTTTAGGATATTAACTGAGTGGACCCGCTCCCTTGCTTATGGATACATATACGCACTTGATTGACTGTCAATAGGAAATTACTTTTAAAGCAGTGGTTGATGCTATTTACCACCACTGTTTAACGTCCCACGTTATGCCCGTTAGGTAATGGAGACTATGATTAAAGCAAGTGATGATGAAAGAAGCGGTGGAATAACAATGTGGAAGGAAACTAGAGTACCCCGAGGAAACCTACGAGCACGATTTTATCCACCACAAACTACTTAGCCGGGGATCGAACCAGGGACCCCACGCAGCAGAGGTAGGCGCTCAAAGACACCGTATCCCCTCATCACTAAATCAATCATTAGTCACACCCTTATCCAAAGCGAAGGAATTGTTCTGTGAAGTAGAACATGAAATAAGGAACGAGAGACCACAGTTCAATCCCCAGTTAGAGTTCGTTATGTCTCTGATTTACGCACAAGTCTCATACAGTCTTGTTGCTGAAAAGGGGTTAACCACAAACAAAACAGAAGATTTTTAAAAAAAATTGCAATACTGCAGAAAACAAAATATTTATTTCTGTTCAATGCTATTTTTGTATTACCAGATTGCTCAAATCTTCACACAAAACTATCGATAATAAGCCAAGTTATTGTACAGGGTGGTGTAAGAGTGTGCAAACACTCAAAAGGCAGAATTTTGAAAGAATTACAAAAGTAACATTGTAAGTTAGTACAGGTGGGGAAAATCTTAAGGCATGTAATGTGGATGCAGGCCCGTATCCACGGGGATCTAAGGGGGCCCGGTCACCCTAATCTTTTGCTGGCCCCTAAGATTTTCACGACTTGCAAATGTACTATAAAATGATGATAAACTATGATATAGTTGGATCGCTCCCCCCCCCCAAACTTCTACCGCCCTCCTACATTTTTGGGCTGGCTACTGGCCTGAGTGGATGGCAGGCATCTTGAAATCTGCCATTTTGAGTTCACTTAAATTAGATTCCTATAATTATTGTGAAGTTCCGTGTTATCTTTCTAAATTCGCCTATTTATTTCTTTTCATTATCGTTCCCTATTTTTCGGAAACCCCACATTTTACCCTTTTCTACTTTAATTTTTTGATAAAGGATTTAAACACGTTCTCTTTACACAGCATCGTATACGTCAGGTCTTTGCATTACTGTGATTGTTAGCAATGAGATTAGTCATAATCCCTTGTCTCCTGGAGCTCTGATGATATAAATGACGCCAAAGTTATGATATAGAAAGGCCACAGTCAGAATGTGTCCATCACTATGTTGCCAAGTTTCGTGTCTAACCTATTAACGTATGGAGTCAGATTTCTTCACGGTAATGAAGTCTGGATTGTGGTCGAATGTCTAATAATATTAACAACAAAAATGTATCCGTCAATATGTATGTATAATAGATTATTCGTATTATCGTCGTGCACGTGACTGCGTGACCTAAGGACAGAACCGCGCGTTCTTACATAAACCATTTCTGTAGAACATTAACGTATGAAATCCACTGGTAACTTTTAGTTACTGTATGTGGGTGGAGCAGCTATTTGCCATACATCGTTCTCTAGGGTGTTCTATTGGCCAAGATTTTCCAAATGACATGATAGTTTAGTATGAAGTATAGTTTTAATTTAATTACAAGATTAAGCATAATGTTTCTGCGACTTTTCTTATATTTGAACTTGTTTGCATAGACATATGGTTTACAGCATATTTACATTAAAGGAAAAGGACTTCTGTATTGCTAGGAGTAACGGGAACTTTGTGCCGTCTGCTAGCAGTAATTTATAAACAAGACAAGAATTACATCACGTGCAATTAATTTGATAGGAAAACAGACGTTAATTTGAAGCAGGAACACGATAAAGTTATCGAGCTTGATCGCACAATTAACAAAAACAAGCTATAGGCATTTAAATGTCTTCGATTATAAACCCAATTCGCCACGGAAATTTTCCGGAATTGCAACCAGTTAATGTAAATACATTCAAGATAATGAGTTCGTTTACCTCATATAAATTCGAAATAACGTTGTAAACAAATTCGGAACAAGAAATATAAATCAAATAGTAGTTTAATTTAGTCTTAAAGATTTGATATGTTCTCCAGCTACAGAAGCAATTCTTCAAACGAGTTATACTAATCACTTGAAGATGATAAAACACTTCTAAATGAAATGGCTTTTGCAAAACATCCCTGCAGCTGCTGACAAATGAGTGTGTAAAATTGTGAAGAGACAGCTATGATTCATGTGGAAATAAATGGAAATTCCATATTTTTTTTCCTTCATAAGAAAAACTAGTTTCCTATGTCTTATCTACCGAGAAACCGATTCAAGTACAATAGTTCTGAAGAACATTCATAGATTACTAATCTCACACTTTCCGATATTTACTAATGCATACGTTAAGAAAGTGGTCTAAGGGTTTAAACACTCGAAATTAATGTGGAGTAAATGAGGCGCATTTATTGAAAGCAAGATAAATTATAACAATGGCTCAGTCATAGAACGTTCACATCTGGTGCTCGAGATCCCAGGCTATGAGAGTAAGGTTCAAAATGTGTCTGGATTTTCTCTCTTTTTCATTTTCTCATTCCACCATTGTTTCATAATTATACAACTTTAAAAAAAAAAATCATTTTCACTTAATTTCATTGACTGTATCTACTAATCATACGCTAAGTATGATAATTTATTTCTTCTGCATTCTTCTTCTTCTATTAATTATTATTATTATTATTATTATTATTGTTATTATTATTGTTATTATTATTATTATTCACGATGTTTATTGAATTACTGGGTTTCTGATAATGTGCTTAGCCACATCTATATTCTTTTCTATGTCTTTTCTATACCTATCAAAAAGATGGGATTTTTTTTTAACTATTGAAAACATCACTGCTTCAAGAATTTCTGGACTTCAATTGCCTTTATTGTTACCTTCCCTCAGTGTGCGAATTGAAAAATTTTCCCAGGGGGGGATGAATTTCACCCATATGCGCTCCCAGTCCTCCCACACACACACACATATATATACTAACAAGTACAAAACAGTTGAGATGTGAGATCTTTCATAAATTTTCACTCAAGTAATATTTAGGTTAGCTACGCAAAGTAAGAATTGTTCCCTTTTTCTATCTTATCTTTATGTCCATTTAAAAATACTCCAGAGGGGGAAAAAGTTATCCCTGCCAGGGATAAAATTTTTCTTCTCCATGGTGGGAAAGATTTTTGTCAGGGGGGAAATCCCTGGCATCCCCCCCGCCAATTCGCACCCTGCCTTCCCTCGACTTCAATTCAATATATAGATGATTAACTATTCGTTTTGAATACTAGTGCTTTGCTTATAGCTATTTCTTAGTCTTCTTAATTTCATATTCTAAAGCAAAATGCTGATCTTGGCCCCATGGCAGACAATTTAAAAGTTTTAAGATTTCCACCAAGCGTATAAAGAACTTAAATAGTCTGTGAACATAGCCTAAAATGTTCATTGTTTAGGGAGTAATATTTTTTAACACTAAATTTTTCATTGTTATGCCTATTTAATTATTCGATCAGATAGTGGCACATTGACTTTCTTGTATCGTGTGAGCAAAAGTTAAATGCACTTCTTTTTACCTTCCTAACACAAAGCCAAAACATGTTTTTGTGACCTTGAACATGTAGCAAGGTCTACGGTCTTAACAACTGGAAAATCATTTCTATTCATGTCGACTAGTTTTTGTCCTCTTCGCACACTCATTTTCTCATCCGTTCAATTACAAGACAGACAGGCATCCTGTAACACTATTTAACGCTGCCAAGAAAAGAAAATTTTAAAAAAACTCAAATTACCTCTGCCGAAAGTTAAAAAAAAAAAAAAAAAAAAAACTTTATAAATACAATTCCTCGAAGGCCGACAGCTCTATTTTTACACGGAATCGAGTTGATTTTTGCTTTTTTTTTAAAAAAAAAAAGCAAGAAAAAAAGAGGGAAGGAAAAGAGAAAGATCACGTTACCCGCTTTAAATGATAATTAAAATGTTTACAACTAAAGATAGCCATTTCCCATTATCAATTTAACGCGTATGGTTATTCGATGTCAAAATAGTTTTCATTTACAAACTTAATCTTGTATATAGGTGTAAATAAAAAGTTAATGCTAGTATATCCTATACTTATACTAATTTGCCTCCCAGATATTTTGCATTGTAAGGAGTAAGAGCCACTCACTGTTACATTCAGGATTTTCTCAGAAGTTTAGAAATATTGGGGAAAAAATGTACCAGAATTTTAGTAATATAAATTATCGAATAACAGTTTATATATCAAAGATAGAACGATATCAACTCAAGAGATGTAATGTTTAAGTTCGAAATTGGTTCTATTAAGGACCATAAAGAAATCATCTACAGTAGAACCAGTCGTTCTTTCAGAAAAAAAAAATGTTCCGGGGGAACACATTTAGTATTCCGGGGGGCATTCCTGGTACTATTCTATTGTTATAGACGTATTATTTTGGTCTCCTCCAGGAGGGGCAGTGCCCCCCCAAAAAACATGTCTGGAAGAAACACTGAGTGGAACAGATTTTGTCTCTCGAAACGTACTATGTAGATGATTATTTTTTTCTTTTATAGTCATTAAAATAATGATATTTAATTAGTTTGGAAAGTTTACTTTCGACTACAGAGTATAAATTTTCGGATGTTGAAGATTCATGGAATTCTCTCAACGTCATACATTTAATAATTCTTACTAAGTAGTTTGTCGAGTCCTGTAATATAGATCTTATATTTTTTTAAACACGTTTCAAGTACTAAATTTATTGCTGAGTTACGTGTCACAACCTTGTTTTATTTTGAAATTATAAAATCACTATCCAAAATTTTTATTTCAATGGGACTACTTTGACACGAGAAACATCCATCCAACGTTAATTTCTTCAAACAAGTGTTTTTTTTTTGGGGGGGGAGTGAGGGTGGCATTTAGTATATCCTCCAAATACATCGAAGGCTTCGGAGCCGATACTGTAACAAAGTGAATCGTCGTAAACCACCTTGTTTGTGCGCATACTCACCGTCGCTGACGCGTCTACAGAAACCCTCCCTCGCTACCGCTCGGACCCCTGCTGTGCTCCTACCCTGTAGGTTAGATAGCATTCTTTTGGAATCTAGCATTCTAGCACAAGTTGGTTTGTGTTTTATGCACAGTAGTTTTTGTCATACGTCCACACTATTTATACTCAGAGTCACAAATAACGACCTATAATCACTACCAAGTGAGCCAGAGTCACTATCAAGTGATTCGGATGAGAAACTAAATAAAATACTTTTAAAAAATCTACTAGTTGCTTTCAACTCAATGCAATCAGACCGTTTCGGAATAGTATTCTGTACGCAAGGTATATATTTAGTTACATTTAGGAGTACGTTGGTTCAGTGCCAAAAGTCAGCTTTGGTGCGAGAGGTCCCTGGTTGGATATACGACCACGCGAGTTTATGGTAGATATATTCTAGGGTCCTCCCACTTTCTTACTCCTACAACTATTTCATAATCATTCCTTTCATCAATCATCTGTCTTTAGCCTAAAGGTTGTAACCATAAGACGTAAAATTCAGTTTCATTTTCATTCCTTTAATTACATTAACATGTAGTACTGTAGACAGAAGGAATTGCATGGGTTTATATATAAGGAGAGAACCAAAAGCATCACAACTAGTTATTGCAGGTAGGCCTATACTTGCTTCTAAGCTTTGGCACGTTTATTCAGATTGCTCACCTATCTGACGTACCCTGATGTTCCTTAAGGTCTACTAATTATCCATTGTTCAGAATATCTGGAGACAATTTCGTTGCATCTGGCAACACTCGCCACAATCACATGAATTTTGTCTTTTTCGCACCATCATCATGATGTTTAAGATGTGCAGCATAAAAACTTTCTCCCTTTGGACAATTGTTACCTATCTTCCTGAATCACAACGGTAATATGGGAAAAAAATTGTCAGAAGCACCTGTCATGAACAGTTTCTTTTATAACTTTTCAAACCAACACAAATGTAGATAACCCCATCTGTTTGTCAACGACCTCTCTCTCTGACAATCTATTTGTTCCTTTGTATGTAGTTCTGAAGTAACTTTCCTTGTAATGCTCTTATATCATTCAACAAAATGAGACTGTAAAAATGTACAGATGTTTATATTATTCGATTTCTTATGTCTCTGATCTACCCAAATTCACATTCTTTTCAAAAGAAATCCTTTTTGTTTCTTCGTAGAGATGAAGACGTTCTTACAAATTCTCTCGACTTCCAGACACAATGTTAACAAAATTTTGAGTACAGTGCTCATGTATGAAAATAATTCAATATTCTACATCAAGTTAATGCTTTGAACGATATATAATTCAATGGTTTTACGGCCAACGGAGAGCTTTGGCTGCATGTATGACATGTGATCAGTTTGCCCATACATCACTTTCCATTGTCACTTCTACGTATCTTCCTTCAAATGAATTTGTTAATTCAAGTAATTCTGTAACTACTTCAAAATCAATACCGAAAACTATGCTGTTATTGACAATAAATGTGAGACCGCACGTATTAAAACAGCCGCCCCTCTCTCCCAATATGGATACATACGAAGTACTTGCTGTCGGATAGCATTAACAGAATATACAAATGGTACAAAACAAACATACGTATTAACTGAACTACTCAAGTACCATATTAGCATTAAAAAAACTTATGGGCTTGATTATTCTGTATTAATAAGTGTGCTTTAAAATGTGGTGTTTTAAATCAGCTCCAGCCAAATTAGGATTTCTTTAACTAAGTATCCTGTTTATAAGACAAAAACATGTCACTAACGTCAATATCTTACGTTAGAATGTTACACGGTTACAGAGTGTTAAGTCTGAAAACGGTTTGTAAGTACAGTTTAAAAGTAGATTGTTATGACAATAACAAATTCATTTAATTAGCTGTGTACACCGATTTTTGCCTTAACTGATACGGGGAGGGGAAAGATAACTACTTTTGGGGGTTGTAAAACTACCCGTCCTATGTGCCGTAAATCAAGCTACGCTGCTGTAATACACGGAAACGTCTCAGAGTGTCTTATGATAATTGAGTTGAGTTGATTTTAACACCCCTTTCAGCAGCGAGGCTATACAACGAGACCTACTGATTAGAGTGAAATCCGAACTACATGAGCTCCCACCGCGAATCGAACCCGGGTCTCCCACGCCAAAGCTAACCGCTTATGCTAATTCGTAATAGTAAATAGTCATGGTGATATGTCGCTACCTGTGGGATTGCTGTGTATAACTAAGGTCTTCAATAATTACATTTAAAAAAAAAAATATTGTGTGGAGTTTGGGGTAGTTGGTGGGCAATTTCAAAACAAATTTGTTAAATGTAAACAGTGTGTTTAGTTAAGCACGATTTTAGCCTTTAGTGTGCGGTGTCAATGGCTTGGACGCTACAGCTAGTTTTAATAGCGAATTGAGAAGAAAGTACAATTTACAAGTATTGAGTCCAAAAAGTAAACTCAAAATACTAATTAAGAATTATACGTATAAAGAAAGCACATAACGCCTTACATTGGATTGGACAAAGAAAATTGGACTTTTGAACATAGCGTAAACATCTCATAGAAGGATCAGATATATCCCATAGAAAAAGTGAAATCCGAGTTTACGTCGCACGGTTATGCCGGGTAGGCTAAAGCAGATTGCGATTATGAGAAAATGAGTGAAAATGGTGGAATGAAGAAAGTGGAAGGAAACGGGAGAACCCCGAGGAAACTATGCACACGGAGTTTGTCATATCTCTTAGAACTCATGTGCATTTATAGCCCATTTATTCACTACAAAACTAATATAGAGGGTTTGAACAAATGAATCTCCATTTTAGGGACGAACTTTTTATACTAAGCCTCTAATCCTCCCACCAGCACTTCCAGCATAATTTGTTTACGCTGGTTCCAAAGCTATGACCTATATATGGAACTTGAACAATCATCATGACAACTAGCAACTATGAAGAATCTTACGTTGACTTATAAATATTATAATGAAAGAGAATTTCAATTTAATTTGGGAAAGAAGGAACTTCAGTTGCAAATGATCAAAGATAGGGTAACGTATTTACACGAAAATAAGTGAACCCTGTACTGGTCTAAGCTTTGTTTACGTACTACAACGTATTATTTGGAACCAAAAATAAGACTTGAAATCCTACACGACTGCAAAAGTGAAAAAATTAGTTGACTCATTCATTGAGAGGGGCGATGAAGACAAAAGAGGTATACCAACGAAAGACAAAATATTTTTTTTTTTTTTAACAACTAAGAATTTGTCACTGCAAACCAACTAAGGGCTGCACAAGACTCAGCATGTTTCGCATGTTCAAGTGGGAGATGGTGCGATTACCCATTTGAACATGCCTCACATGGGGCTCTTGGCAGTCTTTTGTTGGTCTGTAGTGACTGGATTAGTACATAGAGTAAATTTTAGCTTTCTGATGTTGATATCGATTCATCCTAGCTCAAGTAGCAAACTAATTGCATCACAATCCTAGATGAACACCGATACCTTAGACAAGTGCACTTACGATATACGTGCTAAACGTTTGGCTATATGTAAGGACTTCTAGATTACAGTCCTTTAGAAAATTAGGAAAGTCTAAATCTTTTCGCTAGTATGCTCAGTTACTTAAATAGATGTTCTTGTAATTAAACTTTTAAAGCAGCAATAATCTTTATTTAATACTATACTACCAAGATAAAATAATGATTCGTAAATTGAAATGCTTTAAATGCCAAATGAGTTGGTTGGTTTAATTGGAGCTCAGTTCTTTTAGCACTGACAGACTGTACAAAACATCAGGGTTTCCACTTATTTGGCGAGCACTTTTTCCAGGTAACGGTTTACGAATTTTACATCTATATATGATGTATAAATGCAACTTTGTTTTTCGCGACCAGGGAGTTTCTCATTTACTATGCATGTTTATATTATATTATATATATATATATATATATATATATATATATATATATATATATATATATATATATATAGAGAGAGAGAGAGAGAGAGAGAGAGAGAGAGAGAGGAGGTAGAAATTTTTCGAAACAAATTTATTTTATAAAATATTCCCTACCATATAGCCGGGGAAGGCAAAACTGAGGGTATTCCGAGAGGTAAAAATCCATACTTAAAATTCCCTAAGTTTTCCAGGTCTAGACATTCCCTGACCTTTCCAGGACTTCTTAGAAGTAAGGTGAATTCCCTTACTTCCAGATCGTTCCAGGTCGGTGGAACCCTGGACGTAGACCTACAGAGAACTTGTATCGTGAAAATGATATGCCTGTACAGCAAACTATAAGCCTAAGAAAGGAATTTCTGACTTAAGAATCCTGAAAAGAAAACAAGTGTACAATGTTAGTGAAATAAAAACGCTGGAAAATTGTTTACACAGAGCATACCGAGACTAGTGCTTGTGTCCATAAACGTCGACTTGTGAGTGCTTTCATATTTTATGTAATATTTTAAGTTGATATTAAATAACTAACTACGTAATCATGACATATTGAGGAAAACAATTAGGGAAGTTCCAAAGCAGTGGTAGCGCTAGAATTATCGTTTCAGAGTACAGCGAGGAGATTAAACTCTCATAACAAGGTCTCAAGTAAGGACAAACACAATTGAATAGAAAAGCGACGTGTGCTTTTGCAATTTTAACAAATACTTATATACGAAAATACAATTTTCCCGAAATGTACATTTATTTTGCCTGAATTAGAACCTCAAAATTCTAATATTCTTAGTTTTGAGACTCAAACTATTATCGCAATGATATTTTATTTTACCCAATTATTTGTCAAGTATGACGGTATGCAGTGCTATAAACCAAGTACCTAATTTACAGACGTACTAGTGTTGTAATACGTCGTACAGCTGCCAGAATTTTTAGTTTATTTATCATAAATATATAAAGAAAGTAGGGGCAACAGCGTTGGTATTATTGTTTACAAATGACCCAGTATGACAATACTGCTCCGCTCATCATACGTACAGTATTTTAAGACTTGCAAAAGATACTTGAATGACTAAGTTCTGTGAAACGGGATCTAGGAGAACAAAGATCTGTAGAGGAAAAATTGTTCCATCTTCTCCATTGGAGGACAGTTTTTGTAGCAGATAACATATTCCTAGGAACGCACCAATACTGCATTCAAAACTTAAATACCATCCATTTTACCGCCCTCTTGATTAAAGTCTCTCTCTCTTCAAATCTCATTGTCAATAAGGGGCCACGGTAGTTCAATGTTAGCGTGTTTAACTTTGGTGAGTGGGGTTCCTAGTTTGATCTTAGCTCGCGCCAAGTGGGCCCTGTGATGGACGAACACAGTGTGCGTCGTTTTCTCGGAGAGTTCCCAATTCTTCCTACACTCTTCATTCCACCATTGCATTCATTTCCATCATCGCAATATCTTTTAGCCGATACGTTATAATCGTGAGACGTTAAAGATTATTTCATTGTCAAATATTTTTTCAGGTAGCTTTTATCCTCACATACAACAAAAAACTAGATTCTGTATGAATAGACTAATTATTGCGTCAGGGAGTTCAGTTAACCAGCTTTTTTTTTATAACTACGAGACTTAATTGCTTTCAAATAGGCCAATGCCAGTTCTCACACGGGATTCATTAATTGTGAAATTAAAGAGAAAAAAGTACCGGAAACATTACGCCATGCATGTATTTCCTCTGTGCAAGTGTCTCCGTTGCCGCTCGCAGGGACGCATTCATGCGTGCCCAAGTCCTTGTTTATATTACACACATGAACACGCGAATTGTCTGTCAACTTGACTGGTAAAAATCAATCTAAGAAAGTTATTGTCTATAAATCGTACACACACAGATTTTTAGGCTTCATATTGCTTTTAGTTAAATTATATGATGTCAGCTGATCGATTCCCATTGCAGTTATCTTAGTGTCTGTCTTTTTAGACTGAACTTTATCGTAGCAGGCTTTCAATCTCGTCACGAGTTTAGTCAACCAAAATATTGTGCTTCCAGTAGCAATCGAATCCGAGACACCACACACACTGAGGAGGCACATGCTAATCATACGAGTACACGAAAGCTTAGTGTCGTCCTGGCTAAACAAAACATTAAATATTATGTTTGCATGCATTTTATTTTCAATACGTAACCCAAAACATTAACTACTGGGAAATTTGTATATTTTGCTTTGGGCTAGTTAAAGAACCAACTCAATGCTCTATACAACATTAAGGAGAAAGTATTGTTAAATGTAGCAGAAGATACAGCATTTCCAGACTTCAATTATTGCCAATAACTAGAGAATATATCTTATAGTCTGATTGTTGAAGCTTGCATAGCAATGGTGTGTAGCCACCAAGTTGTTTTAAGCCCTGGCAACACCAATATTGTATAGTCACGTTCAGGTATGAATTGCCTCTCCTTTCAAAATCTCACCAGAGCGTAATTTCAGGAGAACAGGAAAGTGGAATTCCTCCCTGAGTACGAGAGATATATGCTTGTTGATAAATTGTATTATATTATACTAATAAAAAACGTGAAATTATGTCTGGACAATCTTGCCCCCCTTTCTTCCTCTGAAAAAATCTGGAATTACACTACTGAATCTCACCCACGAGTTATATAGGCTACGTCGTCTTACATGGACTTACAAGAGAAATTTCAAAGGACCAAAATATATTCCTTTGTTTGCTATAGTCATGTTGGTTTTGTTGACAATCCCGTCTCAACCCCGGCATCGTTGCAAAAATATTTTAAATCATGCTACAATAACATTTTATAAATTGCAATTTTCGAAAGAAACTAAGCAAGCTTTCTTAAAATTGGTTCTATCCAGGATTTGCCCGCACGATTTTCAAGATAGGATATTAGATGAACAAAATGGGAAAAACCTACAGTCAGGGTCGTGTTATTACGTACTTGGAATAAATATCTTTCTTCAACTAATATTCTGAGAAAAATCTTGAATTATATAAATTTGGGGGTGCAGCCAATACACCGACACGTCAAAAACGTCGTTTAGGTAAGGTTGGATAGAGTTAGGTTAGGTTAGACTCGTAGAAATATGATTTCGCTATATCGGTGTTTTGAGTGTCGATGTTTCGTTGTCTGTGTTTTTGAATGTAGGTGTTTTGACTATCGGTGTTTTAATAGACACCTGTAAATTCGACGATTTCTAGGCTAGGGTGCTATGAGTGTATATTGTAAACGTAAAGTATCATGAAGTTGCGACCATCACCACATAGAAATTTCTATGATGTGGCGCCTTAGTTTTAAAAAGTTGGCCATCACTGTTCTAAATAATTCGTCTAAAAGTAAGCGAATCCCTATAAATTGATAGAAAAAAAACGTGGATCAGTTTCTAGAAAGTTGATTAGCTTATGTGAATGGAGAAACAGGACAAAATCATTTGCGGCTTCATGATCAATGTCCCCAATCTGATCAATTTCAAATTTGGATTAGTCAGGAAATCACTCACGACACGATGTGACCTAAATGAAAATATAGTGGACTACCTCTTAACAGACTTCTCATTCACCGCCCATCTTCCAAAAAAATAAGACATTTCAGTTATTAGTTACATCAATATCCACAATATACACACTCCACAAATCACAGTTTTTAATTAGATTTTTTATCATTTAAGATCATGATTTTCTTTCTTCATTCAGTATTGCAGACCCAATTGTATACATGATACACACTAGGGAGAAAACCAAAAGAGGAAAAAGAAACTTCGCACGAAGCAACTATGAGGATGAAGATATCTTTGCATGTATTAAACACCCAACAGTGTTACCAACCCAATAAAGTTGTTTTTTTTTTTTTTTAGATAATACTACGTCGGATTATTACATATTTCAAATCAGCATGTCAAACGAAAACTTAAAATACCATATTTATCATTCAGTGTTGCAAACTAAGGATGTTATATATCATAAACATCTAAAGTTTGGCAGCTTCTATCGCACATACAGCAATAACTGAGATGAACAGAATAATGCACATTGAAAGTACCTTAGCGTTGGATACCATAATCATGGTAAGACTTTTTTTTTGAATGAATAGAAACGAAGTACCCAGGGCTTGAAAGTTCGAATTTTTTGAAGGATTTTATTTTGAAAAAAATTTGGGACAAGTATCATATCTTGTTAAATGTATTGTTTGCAATAAACGTACAAATTATTTTGCCATTAACAGCATTTCGATATCTCAAGCCGTTCCGGAGATACAATAAACATTGATACTGTTGAAAATGCTGTATTTATGAAAAAAAATTAAAATGATTGTTTTCTTTCTCTTTTATAACATTGTAGCTAGCTTTTAGTAGTTGTAATTACAACAAGCTCTCGTAATTATATGATTTAAGAAGTGTTGCAAACTTCACCAATGTTTATTATATCTCCAGAACGATTTGAGATATCGAAGTGCTGTTAACGGCAAAATAATTTATACATTTATTGCAAACAATACATGTAGCTAGATATGATACTTATCTCACATTTTTTTCGAAATAAAGCCCTTGAAAAAAACTCAAATGTTCAAGCCCTGGTAACTTCGTTCCTATTAATTCGAAAAAAGTCATACTATGAGCATGGCATGCAACGCTAAGGACTTTCGATGTGTATTATCCTGTCCATCTTTATTGTGTTGTATGTGTGATAGAGGTTTCCAAACTTGGGATATTTGTGATACTATAACATCCTTAGTTTGCCACACTATATAATATGGTATTTTAAGTCTTCGTTTGACATGTTGGTTTGAAATGTGTAGTAATCTGACTTAGTGCCATTTGAAAAACAACTTTATATTGGGTTGGCAACACTGTTTATTCAGTGTTTGTTTAATACATGCAAAGATGTCCCCCTCCTTATAATTGGTTCGTGCGAAGTTTCGCTTTCCTCTCTTTTCGTTTGTCCGTTATAGCAAATGATACACATACACCGTAAATGTGTGATTTGTGTGAAAGTCTACTGTCCTTTATTCAATATACAGACAGTATTTTGTTGAACAGAGTCACTAGAGCAGCTTGTGGTCGAAACTGATTTTGGTAACTTGAATTTATTGAACTAATACGGTAAACCTTTTACCGTTATAGAGATGCTATACAATTTAGGGGTTATGAAATAGTGATGTTAGGTTTAATCGACTTATCTGACCAGGGTTTGGTCCCAGGGTGGTGAGTTAACTGGTAAGCCCACTTTATGTTAAATATTTGTTCATAATTCAGGAATTTTTGTTATTACAAACAGAAAACCATCTACATAGGAATGTAATAGTTAATGGCTGAATTATCAATTTTTCATGGATGAGACTCCTGTCTAACCCTGGTCCTCCCTTAGACAAAAATGGTCAACTACAAGCAATATTTCTCTTCAGGACGTCTACAAGTGACTGATCCATGATCAGGATGCTTTTGCAAACTCAAGCCTTTTTCTGGCGGTTTGAACAAATTACAATAGTGCAACATGTATTTAAGAAGATTTTCTGATGACACGACTTAGAGGTTGTTGCAAGTGGATAAGGAGCCGAAATATAGAAGCTTAGAGTGTACACAGAAAAAGGAGGTAAATTGTGTCAACTATTAATAGGTTAGCACGTTCCAGAATGTAAATACCATGGAAAGATGTGATTGAAAATTAGCAATAAGCTGGAAAGAAAGCTAGAGCATAGCTTTAAATAGTTTATGAACATGATTTAAGGTATTGAAAAGCACTGTCTACTACGAGCAGGTGAAGAAAATTTAGTAGACAACACACATAAACTTGCTAGGTGACTGGATGTACCATAAAGTTTTTGCGCAATAGAACATACGATCTAATTTGAAATTCAAGTTTTATTCTAATTTATCTTTTTCAAGTGAAGCATTTTATTTCCTTTCTGAAACAGATATATTTCCTTGATTTAATGATTTAAATATTATGTATCGTGTTTGAACGAATAAGATTTTTCAACAGGAAAACTGTGAGATTATCCACAGTACCCACGTTTAACAATACAAAGTTCAGGTTAACGAAAGCAAGTTAGGGAAAAAAAAGTTGAGAGAACAGAAATTTAAAAAAATGCAATTTTATAGAGTAAAACTGAAAACTTATCTTATAGGGAAAACAAATGGTTCCATACACTAAACGTAACCAATGACATGTGGTGCAGTTTCCGATCAGGGAGACAGGTCAAATATACAGCCTTCGACATTGTCAAACACAAGGTAACATTAGCATCCTTTTAACATGGGAAACATGTTCATGGGTTTTCTTGGAATTTTCCCGTTTACTCCCACATTATTCCACGAATTTCATAATCATCCGTTTTTAGCCTAAATTACAGGATCGTGAGGCGTGACCGCCATTCCTAATTTTGAAATTTTGCCATTCACGCCATGCATGTTATAGAGTTGTGCTTGCATTAATATGGAGGACTGTTATAATCATTTTGAAAATTGAACATCGGTTATTTTGAGAAGTGCAAATTTATAGTGTCGGTCCTATGTGACCGGCGCGACGTGGTAAGTACTTTATTACTTCAGGGCGCCATGCCGGTCATCTTTATATGTCTCCAAATGAAACCTTCAAACGCCGGTCAGGTATGACCGACGCGGCTTAAGCGAAAATCTCTGTGCCGGTCCCAGATGACCCCCATGGCAGACAAAGTGTTTAAAGACTTCATTTTATATTTACACATGCTAGGCCAATACTGCGGCTGATCGACTTCCAGTAACATCTAAGAATCATAGAAACAATTTTTCTTACCTGTAACAGTGTTCAAATTTGTTACACTTCTTTTTTAAGTGATAGTGAGACAAAGGGAGAACTGAAAATTTCATGTCTTACATTGTTAAACATTTCCTCTGCTAGAGAGCTTCATATGTTATTTTGAATTCTATTGGAAGTTCTAGTTGATAATACTGGATGTATGTTATAACCAAAGGGGAATTCCCCCTCCCCCTTGGAATTCGCAGTGTCCACAGATATAGACAAAGCGTCAAGAACATTTTTCATACAACGACTGTGGTAGCCATAATATAATTCGTGATACCAATACATTTACGGAATAGGTTACATCCTGTTGCTAGTTAATATGGAACATTGAAAGGGTTTACAACTGATTTGAACATTTCTATTGTTTTATGAATTATAAACATATGATGAATTTATATTTTACTTGTAGTTACAAATGGCTACTTTAATGGTTAAAACAAAAAAAAAGTTTACTCGAGTGGGGATCGAATCCGGAATCCCTTGCACGTGAGTCGTTAATCCTCCTCACGCTGTCACTTAACCTCACGCCTTATATTATATATGCGGCGAGTCAAACTAAGACGCTTTTTCTCTGCTACTTTGGCCACTGCCCTCTCCCAGTTTGTAATATTAACACTTTAAATGTGCACTACTACCTCACGAAAGATGGCCCTGAAGTTCATTTACCAAAGTCTGCTTTCTCCTTGAAAGTTTAGCTAAATGCCACAGGTTTTATGGAATTATATTTATATATTCTTAGTTGATATATTCCACGTGATATATTCCTAGTTGTAGTTGTGTGATAAATATTTTGTGTCATTTGTATTCTTACTTTCCGCACAAGTCTTGTATATTAGACCTATATACCGTCAATGTAACTAACACATCATAAAATCTTCGAACGCTTTCGAATAACAAAATTATTAGAGAGAGAGAGACGATGTAAAAACAAACTGATTTCTTAAAGACCATAAGAAAATGAACTACATATGTGGAAGACAAAGGGTATCACATTATGTATGCAATTTTCTAAGAGAAAGACATGCGGAACTTCGAAAATGAGTATATGCTTGAATTACTCATGTGATTTATTAATTCAAAGCTGGGTAATTAATAAATATGTTATTAGTTATGTAATATGTTACGTTTACGATAATGAACAATAAACAGGTGGCTAAATCGTTTTACATTTAACCTTCAGAATTGAGTATTATATTAAACCTGACTGTTACTCACGACCTTCGCATCCTAATACCCCGTAAAGATTATACCGCATAGTCCATAAACCTACGTCCAGGATATGGCAGTGTTGTGAGATATAATATGAGAAAAAAAAAGCTTCAAATTTAGTCTTGGTACTACAACCAATTCAAATCACTTACCTGCGCATAGTGGCAACAACATTATATTGCTTGGCGCAGTCCTAGAGAACTTAAAAAGGGGTGATGAATTCCAGTTTAGAAAGCTGGAAGTAGCGCTGAGGGAAGTTTATTCTGTTGCATTACATTGTAAACATAACATTTAAGTGCAAGCCATTTTGTCTAGCTGATTAGGGTTCTTTATAAATCAAGAAGTTTCTTTTATCTTCTCGTATCTTTTTAGATTTTTAACTTTCGTCACATTAAGAAAATGCTCATTCCCGTCAAGTCTAGGGGCACTGGGATTCTTCTGAGGTATGTCGCCACAAAATGAATAACTACTTGCCCAATAAGCTCCCCCCCCCCTCACATACGGTCGCTAATGCTCTGGCCTTTGGTGAGAGAGGTCCCGAGCTCGATTCCCGGTGGGACACTGTCGAAAGTGCAAGCTTTTTTAGGACAGTTATTCTATTCCCATCAAGCAAATGTCAGGATGGTACTGTACGTTGCATAATCATCCCGCTTCCTTCCTCCCAAACTTCCCGGTAAGTGTGATCGCAAAGGGATGCCGTCCCTCATATGTAACGGGCTAATATGGCCATAGACGCCGAAAGTATAGAAATATAATACGTAATCCCAACACAGTGTTGTTCCTGTATATATTATTACAAATTTTTGTTGATAACGGTTTAAATGTTTCACGCTATTTCTCCCCCTAAAATTTCAATCAGGAACTTTGTGTCAAAACCTCTCCCTCCCCTGTGAGTACCATGCATTAAACTATGAAATTTATTTAAAATTCTAATCTGTTTAAGTAAAAATAAATTTAAAAAATTTAAAGAAATCTTATACAATTATGTGCATGTCCTACAGTCATAATAATATTAAATGTACGTTTTGGTTATCTCCTTTAAGACAAGACAATGTGACAACTACTGCTTCGGGGTCGCATGGAAACAAATCAATGTAACCTATTAAATTCTCAGTAGAGTCAGACCTATATCGAAGTATCAAACGAAATAGCCATTCTGAAAAAAAAAAAAGCGAACTTTAATATGTAGAAAGGCATAATACTGACTTAAAAGTTATATATATCAATGCTTTACTATTTATAAGAATTATGGAACATTAAATCGTAAACAATAATGATATAAATCACACACACCCCTGTTCCCCTAAAACACGCACTCATATTTTGGAAGTCCCTTAGCTGCTAAACCCTAAATTAGACGCTTCTACCTAAGATAATCGTAGATGAGATAATCGTAAAGATAATCGTTGGCACTAATTCCTAACAATCCCTGATATAAAAAAAAAAACTGTTCAATTCCCAGGTAAATATAGGTATGCAAACCAGACTTCGAATCTCATGTGAAACTATACATTTATACGTTCCTTACAGCAGAGCTTCTTACAGCATCAAATCTAATACGAACATTTTACTTTATTGTTCTGACAAAGGAATAGGTTGACTCAGTACTAGATGAATCACTTTGGAATAAGATAAGATGCAATCTGATGGATCCAGGTAAAGTATCACATGCGAAGTAAAAGCTTTAAAAAACTATCATTCCAGGGACGTGTAGTGCGTATTACCGCTGTTACCGGCGGTAACGGTAAAAATATTACAGTTTTTCGTTGTTTTCATATATCTTCAAATTTCATTATCAACATGGGAAGATGTTTACATTTTCCTTTTTCTTTTCTTTTCTTTTTTTTTAAAAAAAAGAGTTTGGATGGCCTATGCTTCATTTACATGTGAACGAATGCAACATGCCAACACCAAATAGGAGCGTACTTTTGTTGCTACCGCGTATTTCAGAGGTAACGCGAACCCCGATAGCGGTCATTCACTCCAGAAGCACCTTTCAGTGTGCCAGCGAGAAGCATCCTGTGAACTCGTATTTGGACTTTCGGAATGGCCCTTATGTTACCGTTCGGCTGAGTGGAACAGGAAAAAATAGGAACGTTCCCTGTCAAAACAAGGAGAATCTAGAATATCATCAACAAGTATATTCTACTCACCGCCCGCTTAGGAGTCTATTCGCTCTCCTCTCGCTGTCGAGGATCGAGCGGGCGGTAATTCTACTATATTGTTTTGTTTGCTTCTCCATTCTAAGGATAGAAACTTGACTGCAATTTCAGTATTCATAAGGTTATTTCATTGTCTTAACAGCATACAATTTCGGACAAATATAAGTAGCAGGTTTTCACACTAATAGCATTTAACACGTGCTACAGTGAGACTGATGTTCCAGTGCATTATTCATATGTTAATCTATCATTTTTACACAACTTTTGTATGTTAATACGTTATCTTTAAATTTGAATAATACAGCAACAGTGAACAAGAATAATATATTCCATAGGATATTCTAACAAAAATTTAATATAGGTTTACTTTGATTCAAAATAAAGTTCCTCATTGAATGTTAATTTGAGCTTATGGGCATTATTTTTTTTAATTGGGATTTTATTTCTGTTTAAACAGTATATAAATTTAGATGGTTGTCTCATGCCTGAAGGAGCAAAGATATTGTCAGTCCCTGAAGTGCCATTAAATATACAGAAATGCCTACTGATGAAACACATTGTGCTATATAGGAACTGTTTCAAGAGCAAGGGGGAATAGTAATGATAATTAGAGCAAAGCAGAGGTGTTGCCCGCGCTCCTTCCAATTCGAGTAATTATTATTATTATTATTTAGGATTTATGCTAATTAAGTTGAAAATATTTTGTTTTTAATTTAATATAGAAAACTTTCGATGCAACAAATTTCCAACTCTAGCCGCTAACCTAATAGTTGAATTTGGACTTCGATGCAGTTTAATGTGTTGAAAAAGAACTGTGCAATAGTCTTCATCGTGCCGCAGCTTGACTGTCTAATTTTCAATACGGAAAACTTGTTGCTCAAACATACGATGAAACTCCAGTTATGGTTGGTGAAGTAGGGAACTGCAGCCTCTTATTAATTATATTTTCATTCTTATGCCCATAGACTTAATTTCATTTTAGAAACGTCCGTTGATTATACAAAAGGGCATAGGCGTAAATAGCATCCCCGCAACCCTCGCGGTGGGGGGCGGGGGCGCACGAGCTCCAGGGGCGCAAAATATATAGAAACTAGGGCGCATAACTAAAGGTTGCGGGGGCACTGAAGCTTCAAGTTACGCTACTGGAAAAGGGTATAAGTTGTTGTTGTTGTTGTTTTACTTTGAGATCACTTTGCCAATGCCTATAGTTTGAAATGGTTGATACGCTGAAAGAAAAAGTGAGTACTAGATTTTCTGATATTGAGAAACAAGAGTTACTTGTAGTATCAACAACCGGTAACAATCGTCAAATTATCACGCCACGTCACTGACACAGACTAAGATATGGATAGATTAAGTAAAACAACAAATAGACTAAATAAGACAAACATTTCACATTCAACGCTTCCTTTAACACTAAAAATTCTTTGGATTAATCAATAAGGAAAGCTTGTAAGAATTCCTCTAGCCCAGTGATCATCAAATAGTCGATCGCAAGCTACTAGTAGCTTGCGGGGATATTTTCGATAAATCGCATTAACGCTTCAGTTGGCTAACCTTGATTCCTCCAGACTATTTAAACAAATGTAGGATTCTTTTTTTAAAAAATATATAAAAAAACTAGGTAGCTTACAGTAGAATTTAAAAAGCTCAGAAGCTTAAGTTTGGCGACCATTGCTCTACCCAATCAAACAATCTCGATGAATATATATATATATGGGGCTTAGTATCTTTCAACGTCAAGTCTAGATGAGACGTAAGAACGCAGCTTACGTTATCTGTACTCGCATTGGGATCCGCACTTATCTGCAGAGGACAATCACTGTTCAAAGCCACTATGTAAGACATAGGCCTATAGCTTAATGTAATTCAAAACTATATTACTACACACGAAGAGTGAAGTCCAGTCAAATCTCTCTCTCCTAGGCCGCTTGTAACATACTAGTTGCAAAAAATATTACAGGGTGTCTACTAAAATTACAAAGTGAAATTTCGTGACTTTCATGACCATTTTCTGATTTCACAGACACCCTGTACTGACAGTGAGACAAAGCAAAAGAATTATTTTTTTGAGTTTAACGTCCCACGGTTATGGCTTTTAGGCTAAAGGAAACTGATAATGAAATGAATAATTATAAAATTCAATATATTGTACTCCCCAACCGGGAGTCGAACCCGGCACCATCAAAAGCACATGCACTGGCCACTAGTCCTGGAGGCAGGGCAAATAAATCAACAGCAAAAGAGGTATGATTGAAATTTTGAAGAAGAAAAAAGAGAATTATAATTCTCAGGATACCTTATACCAAAATGAAAATGTTAATGAGGTATCACAACGTACGAATGATCAAAATTCCAATGGCAAATTCGCAAAAATGTAAGAATACGTCAAAACTATCGTAAGTACGAAAAACAAATAAGCATAGGACGATGACAAACATGAAAATGCGCTCAACTGTCAATTTCGCTTGCCATACGACTATCTTTCGAACCGATTAAGTAGACTTAATGCCCTTCAATGTTCGAAAGCATTCTGACACAGGTTCAAGGTTCAGATATAGAAACTAGGTTAATAAGAGGTTTAAATATTGGAACCTATCAGTTCGAATGTTAAATTTACTTAAACGTCGAAATATCTTTAAACTATATACATCTTAGGTACAGATAAGGGTCGAGAGGATTTCAATCCAATTTTACAAAGAGATCTTATAAAGGACAGAAAAAAAATGTGTGAGAATAAATTTAGGTTCTCTGCTGGACTACCGTCTGAAAAGAGCATACACTCATACTAATCAAGTACTACAAAATAAGCAAAGTTAAGTAATCCGAGAACCCTCCCCACATCTTCAGCGCAAGCTCACATGGCAGCGATCGAACCTATGATCCTTCATTACAAATGTGATCATCCTGCCATTGAGTAATCACAAAAATGAGTGGGTAAACATGTTAACGCTTGGAACCACGATCAAACTGAAAATAATAATGAAAGGAATGTTTTATTCTATATGTTAAAGTATTCTGTGTTATATACCATTAATCTCTTGGATGCCAGGATTGTTCCCCCTAAATTGTAACCGTAAAATTAGATCAATACTGATGTTAAGTATTTAAAGCAGAAACATTCATAGTCACGATGAAGCTCAAGATAAATTTATTGGTTCCCAATCGGCGTGTCGCGACAAACAAGTATCGCGAAATCTTAGAATTCAAAAAGCATGAAACATTTAATAATTAGTTGAATTGTGAGACAGTAGTCTGTACTAGCTGAGGCTTCCAGAGACAGTAGCAATGCTCAATATACTACATAGATTCGTTATTTTACAGAAACGGACAGACTTAGAATTTGTATTATTATTATTAATTTAGAAAGATCGACCAAGTATGTCGCGATACTGTAGGCTTTCAGTAGTGTGTCGACAGTCAAAAAAGGTTGAGAACCACTGGATTAATTGCTGGAATGAAGAAGCGACACAAAACTATTTCCATAAAGAAGTTATCAACCAACATGGTCCAGGTCGAAGAAGGGACCCTTCACGTTAGAGGTAAATGGGTACCACCACGCCACTGCGTCTCCCTTGCAGAAACAATATTAAGAACACGAAACGCCACTCCCCTCTACTAAATAATTTCTAATAATTTTTCGAATATCTGGTTTCCTTCTTTTCTTACACAAGTATGGAGTGTGATGCAACTAGGTCAGTGAAAGGTCAAAACTCCCTTGGGAAATAACCTGATAGAGAGAAATCATAAATATCCAGAAGCAACAACTTTTGAAAGACAAAATAAAATAAACATCTAAAGGAAACATAGTTAAATGAACTTTCTGGTTTTCAAATTTAATGCTCCATAAAACTATTGAACTCTTATGGTTTAAATGCTGGTAGCTTCTTTCATGTCTGTGGAGCGTAACAGAATCAATTCTGTATATAAACTAAATGTTAATTGAATTATTTTTACTTATTTAGTTATTACCGGTGTGGTCCAACGGATCCTATCATTTTATGTTATTTGTATTGATCAAAAAGCGTGTTAAGTTTCTATTTAGTATGATGTTAAGCAAAAATCATGAATATAAGAGAAACTGCAGTCAGTTTCTTAATTGAGAAGAAGACTTACCTGTCTTTATATTACGAAAAAAAAGCTGCACACCGAGTGCCTTTGGACACAAAACTACACTCGCGACAAGCAGCGGTCCTGAGTGCTTGTATAATAATGTTGCTTGCTTGTGCCTCGCGATGCTATATTGTTTCACAGAGAAGGAAAAGACAACAGCCAATAGCAGGTGAAGTGAGATCATACAAGGCCGAGGGAACTGCAACTCTGTGATTGGACGTTATATTTTTGTACAGAATGCCAATATAGCGACCCGCTTTTTTTTTCTCTAGTTTGATACATGGAACTTTTTTCTTTAAAAAAAAATATGTATGTATTCATAATATTTATTATTACTATTATTATTGTATATGAGACGCTGAGAAGGAAGGGAAGCACTGTTTTTTTTTTTTTTTTCAAGGATTTTAGTTATTCTGCATTCGTTTTGCATCTCCTCTGAAAAGTTATCTCGGAATTAAAGAATACATTTCAAACACGCGCAAGTTCGGAAAGATAACACTTCCGTTTAAACCACATCCTTTTTCCGTGCTAAAAGATAATAATAATAATAATAAATTTACTTTTGCGGGCCAATCCCGAACATGAATGAGGAAGACAATTTTACAACTGTAATTATTTCGTAGAAACGTAATCGCGAAAAAAAATCATTGGACTTCACAGTTTTGTCAAGAAATTATTAATTCGAGTATCATTTTGTATATTTAAAGTGATTCTCGCACTTATATTGAATGTATTGAAGACATGGCAAATAAATAATAGAATATATTCACTTTCGCAGTCGTTTCTGCTTAATGGGGGTGGGTGGGGATTCAGGTTTGTGAGATTTCATCTAACAAGACATCAATATAAGTTTTAATACAAATGCGTAGGCCCAAATGAACTACAGGAGATCTCCTGGGTTCCCCAGGATCTGTGCCCATGCTAAAGGTACATTTATTTAATATATATATATATATGCATTTATCATGATCGTTGTACGAGGAGCGTTCAATAAGTTCTGCACAGTGTTATAACATTATTGATAATTGCAATACGATGGTGAAATTTTATGTGAACATGCTTTGATCCTTTGGCTACGAGGCCATGTCACTCAGTATAGCCTCCATCCGCTGTGACTCATGTGGTCCAACGTTCCTTCCATGACTTGAACACACGTCGGTAAAATTCAGGAGACTGATTTTTACACCACTTCTTCACTGAAGGTCCTGACACTGTCGAATGTTTCTCTTCGCAGGTGGGCCTTCAGATGATCAAACGGGAAGAAATCCGAAGGAGACAAGTTCGGAGGATAGAGGGACTGAGGGACGACTTGCCGTCCCATTTTCATGATTTTCTGCTGTATCATCATAGCTATGCAAGGCTTGGCATTGTCATGATGGAGTTTGATTATCTTATCTTGTAGTCTGGAGAGTACGTCGTATCCCTAACAGCGCAATTACATAGTAGGCATATGCCTATCATATTCCCTCAGGTACATGAGAATATGTCCAGTATGTGCCTTATATACTTCTGAGAAACAAATCACATGCATGGCAAGTGATAGTCACAGTCTATGTCCGCCCCTAGGCACATGCCTAACATGTACCTGGGGAACGTGCCTGGTATGTTCTAGGTATGTTCCCCATGCCGTAAGCGTCAATGAACCACAAAATTATTCCCCCAAAATATGTTAAATCGCCTATATGCGTAATGTTTACATTAAGGTGAGTCTAAACAACACTTTAAACAAGTAAAAATATGTTGGGCTACCCTAGAGTGGGCGCAAACCACCAACATTTGGATTACTAGCCGAGTGCTCTTCCGATTTGGCCACAGAGGCGAAGAGAACGTCACTTGTTGAGGGATTAATTATTGAGGTCTTTTGCATTTGGCTAATCAGAGTGCTCCTTTAATTGCACATATTCGACTATAACCGTTTGGGTTCAGATAAAATCTGCTCGCCATGTAATTTTATAACAAATTGACGAGTATTTATTTACTTTATTTCATGGTTCTTCCATATTCACTTTCAAATGATCGTCGACAGTTGCCATCTAATAGAGTTGATGCGTTTATTGCTTCTAGTACACAATTGCTTAGAAAAAGAAGCAACAAATGCATCAAATGTGGGAGATGAATTTACCTAAATGGCAAATGCCTAACACATCTTGTTCTGTTAGGGTTCTGAAACAATATGTACCTAAAGGACGTACCTAGAACATGACAGATATACGTCCCAAGAGACGACATAAAAACAAATGACTGTTAGAGTGCGAAACTGAGCCAGGTATATAAATGCTATATTTGTGGTACATAGTTGCAAATATCAATTAGGTGTAACAAGTAGCTAAAACTGTAGGTAGCTGAAGTACATACTTAGCACATGAATATCATATGTGCTAAGTGTCGGGTACCTAAAAAGTAGCTGGGACACCTAAATGGCACATGCCTAGCACATCTTGTGCTGTTAGGGACCATAACTAATGACAAACAATAACGGTTCTTGTTAATTGTGGAGCTATGTTCCAAGAAGTCTATGAAAATGACACCGCACTGATCCCAGAAAAAGAAGTCCTATTTTTCTGGCCTGATCTGGAAAGTCTAGATTAGGCCAGACTGAGGTCTAGATCAGGCTGAAACCAATGCTGGATACTGGTACGGTCCAAACTGTGATTCCAATAAACCGGAAGCAACTTCCTATGAATTGATGTCCCTGATTCATCACTGATTTTCAACAGGAATTCCATTATCAACCGTTGTCGGGTCCTGATGTGTACTTCAGTGTCAACTGTGGTATACCTGTGAACAATATGAAACATCAATTATTACCGTTTTGAAGCCAAAGGATCAAAGTATGTTCATCTGTAATTTCATCACCATATTACAACTAATAAAAATATTATACCTATCTGTGCAAAACTTCTTGAACGCGCTTTGAAATTGTTTTATGACTTGTACTGCACCGAGAATAAATAAAATGATCAATTTGTCTTTTCTTTATATTTTGAAGTTTGTTTTATCTCTCGTAAAACAGTATTTTGTTTTTTTTTTCCTTTTTGGCTTAAGCTCCTCTGACCATGCATCAAAAATTGGTTTATTTTTGTTTTATATTAGACTCCTACAGGGGTGTAGCCAGCAGGTTTATCTAAGAGGGGGCCGTCGTTTTTGAGGGGTGCCAGCTACAATGTATTGTCTGTCAAACAAATAAATGCATGTTTTCTGCGATATAGTATCTTGCCCCTTGCTGCTATGAAAATAAAATACTACACATTAGCCCATATCATTTCGCCAGTAGCTTCCTATTTGTTGATCAGTTAAAACAGTATTCCTGGGCATCGTGGGGAAAAATGTATTTGCTTTTTCGTGCATTGTACGAAAAACACAAAGAGTGAACGCAATAATAACAAGGTAAGAAGAAAAATACAATGCGATGTAAAGTGCTTCGACTCTTTCGAGAAATCACTCAATGTAGCGCTTTCCTTCCAAGTAAGTCTTGATGGTGTAATCTGTAAAACCGCGGGATCAAGTTCACGGAGTCCTCAGATCGATTCCCCCTGAAGAAATACGTTTTTTTCTTCACAACAATAGAAGTTCTATTTTTAAAAATTATCCACTCATCCGAGAAAAGGAAATTGTGTAGAAACACATTTCACTTTTGTATTCACATTATCGCAAAGAAATATCATCATTTCTTGCAGTCCAAACCGTAGACAATAAGTTAGTGAATAATGTTTTTCGGTCTTTTAATAAACAATGTCCAGCGTGTTGTCGGCAGAGCTCTACATTGTAGACCTTAAAGCCAAAACTTTCTGAAGAAAACAGTGTCCATTTATTATTATTATTATTATTATTATTATTATTATTATTATTATTATTATTATTATTATTATTATTATTATTATTATTATTATTATTATTATTCCTAGAATGACAAAAGAAGGAAAGAAAAATACACATAGTACAAGTTATTGATAGGAGCAGAAGAGATATACTTTATGTCAGATTCTTTTTAGGTTTACACATGAACATAATAATATTATTACATTTATGGATTGACAGATAGAATTATTATTTTATACGAACAAGAAATGGAGTATAAATATTTGTTAGCTGGTAGCAGTAATGAATTTTGTTTCGCCCTTCTTCTAGATAGGTTGATTTTGAGTTTAACGTCCCTTTCAGCAGCAAGGCTATATGAGACGGGACCTATTGATTAATGTGGAATCCGAACCACAAGAGCTCCTGCCGGGAATCGAACCCGGGTTTTTCTAGGTAGGAAGGTGAGGTGATACCTTGAATAGAATCGTTCTTGTGACTAGAGTTGTAAGTTCGATCACTATTTGTGGTTTTTTGTTATTCCTTTAATGCTTTGTCAACGTTACATGTAGCATTGAAGCTAATAATAACTTACTGGCGAAATCACGTGTAAAATTGGAAGACCGATTTAGTTGCGTAAATTCGCACACAGTTCGAGATAACGAAGCCAGAATAATGTGCGTATGTCTCTACTCTGGTCATCCTCCCTCGTAGAGTATTCGATAGCAAGGTAGTCTGAAGATCTTGTAGTCCACGAATCGATTACCGTACACGCAGAAGTACTTTTATTTTTTGAGCACAAGTAGAAAAGGCAAAAAAAAAGAAAAAAAAAAAGAAAAAAGAAAACAAAACGAATCGAGATGCATGAATTTTAAAGCTAACAAGTAAGACCGAACCAAAAGTATGGGTCATTACGTGATTTGTTTAAAGAAACAATAAAATGGAGGAAAGTTGTTTTGTCTGTGTCTAGGAACGGAGTATAAATAAAAAAGAAGCTACACTTCCGTCCAGAACTTCTGTCGCATGTCTTTCTAAATTACATAAATAGAAATAACTCTCTTTCTTAGGATAGAAAATGTTAAATGTCTTCTTAGAAATATGTAGAAAAAGGAAACCAATATTTTCAAACAAAAAATAATCTGCACAAAATTAAGAAATAAAGAAGTTATAATTAATAAGAAAATCTCCGAAACTCATCGCCAAATTAAAGTCATCATAAAGTTCCGTTTTCGTAAGTGTGGCAAACGCGCGGCGAAACTTACAGAGAGAGAAGGAACTTTATGTTTTATTAGAAATACAACGTAAATATTTCATTATGTTAGTTACTATACTTATTGCACAGCTCTAATAATAATAGGTATTAAACATTTTATACGTAAAAGAACAAATGAAAAGAAATAAACCACAAAATATGCGAGGAGATCAGGCAGTTTGTGGTAGTGATTTCTGATATGCGTCTACGAAGAGAGCTAGGGGAGAAGTGCCGATTATCACACCCCTTCCTAATTCCGTGCCCCATTGGATTTCGGCCGGGGAGTGCTGCACTCTGGTGTTAACACGTGTACTATAATCGGCTGAGGTATCCACTCCAGTAGACGGAGTTTCGCCGCGCTGTGTGCAGGTGGAAGAAAAGCACGAGCTGTTGTAATTTTGGTGAAGGCCAAAATATTTTGCAAGATTGTCGTCAACGATATATTCTGCAGTCAAAGGTATGATATAATCATACAATTAGTATATAAATGGTATGTGTAACTACCTAGTTATAGTGTAAAGTGTATATTGCGACGTGGATACCAAATGTGTTGGTAGAAGTAAGCGTCATGTTAGCATGCCCACTTGTGCCGAATATCGCACCCTGCATATGTTCCAAATACCGCACGGGTGCGATATTACGAATAGCACTTTTCACCCTGGAATGATGTCGCATAAGGCTGTACAGGGCATGTTCCGTGTGGGTTGTGCCGAACAGGATATAGATAAGCTAGTTTCCATTAGGTTAGGGCAGTGGCGGCCGGTGGATTGTGGTTTCGGGTGTTGCAGTACGAACGATAAGAGACAGAAGATATAAAGTTGACTCATTGACTAATCAGCGTAACTTTAGATGCAAATGCTATGTGACATGTTAAATTAAATAAAATTGTTTTTAAAAAACAAAAAATGCAGAACATTTTATCCGATTAATCACCTTAATTAATTAGTAAGTTCATTATCCTCTCTTTGATTGGAACAAGTCTGTCTAACACATGCTGGTTGAACTCTGGTATTCTTATTGTCAGGTCTTTTTCGATGGAAAGCATAACCAATGGTGATAACCTTTCTTGGGACATTCAATTCCTTGAAAGTGTCAACTCTTTCTCATGTGGAAAAAAACTTTACGTCTTTTGCTGATGCCATATTTACAGTTAATATTAATTTCAGAAGCTTTGTAGATTCACTAAATATTTTTTCTAGATTATTGCGAACAATTCATTCTAGCAAACTCAATGCCTTACAGTGAACCGAATTCCTCTTCAGCGTTGACTGAAGAGAGTTCGTAGCAGAGATTAGTGTTATAAAAAAAATGTACATTGAACATACTTTATTCACAGTTTATCCAGGAAAATTTAAAATAAATTGAGGAAATGTATCTGGTGCAAACAACACTACTACCATAAGATATCCTGTAAATTTCAACTGGATTTTTTTTTTTCGAACACTCTCCTGAATTGCCCTTTGTTTGTTTTGTCTAAGCCTTAATTGCAAGTTTTTCCTCAGTTGAAAGCTAGTCAATGTTTTTTGTAAGTTATTTACAGAAGTCACGGTATACAATTCATTCAGAATTTGTAGGTTATTTACAGAATTAAAGCACACACAATAAAATTAAACCTAATAATTAAAAACCAAACCAGCTGATACAAAAGAGGTACTGGTATATGAATTCCGAATGTCACATATTCATACATCAACACACACACATCTGCGTAAAAGAGAAAACTACATTCAGCGGCGTGCCGTCAAGGGGACTAGGGGACTAGGCTAGTCCCCTGGAATTTTAATTAAAGTATTTGTGATAAATATATACCAAAGAAAACGAAAACATTTCTCTATTTTTGGAAAATAACACTATTTCAATTGTTCTGACACAACTATAGTCAGCGCCCGTGTGCTGGGTGCGATAGCGAAGTGGAGATCGGAAACGCTCGGGTTTTAATCGGCTTTTCTCGGGAAAGGGAACAGGGTCCAGTCAGCTAGTCCTCATATTATGTTGTCTAAGCTCTAAGCACGGGCGTTCTGCCGTAAGCGAATTTAATGCTCGTTTTCTTTTTACAGTTAATAGTTTTAACGCTATTAAATTTACAGTATTAATCTTGACACTTTAAGAAATCTAGCGAAGTGTGAACTTTTAGATTATCAATATATTTTGAAAATGACTCAAAGAATAAAGTATGGAAGGGGACTCGTTTGAGAAACCGAGTCCCTTGCAGCAAAGCGATGGCGCAAGCAGTGATATTACTTCAATTGGTATGGGGGACAGTAGGGGTGGGGATCGGCTGTTTCAGTCTTGTATTCTGGACCATTGGATTCCTTAATTTTCAAGAAATGCAACAAATAATAACCAGTGGTAGAACAACTCCAACCATTTTCATTTAGACAAAAATGAAAGATTATATACATAATATCAATACGGATTATTTTGCTTCTTCAAAATAGCTAACTGCATGTAAGGCAAGAAACAAACTGTATTGCTGGCCTTGTATTCTGTTCCACATAGAAAAGGACGTGTGGAATAATGATGGCTTTTGTGACATAAACCCAAGTTCCGCCAAGAAAAATGTTATTCACACCTGTCCACAATAACTAAATTGAAAACTTTCAGGAAACCAGAATTGATTTTTAATTGAGCAAGCAATGCAGAAGTTGATTCAAACCGAGAACTAATGAACCGATTGATTTATTCTTCTTGTTTTATGGCTAAACAAGAGCTATAACAAACAGGAAGATTCTGTCAATTAGGGAAATTATATTGAAGTAATTTAGTTACTTTCTAAGTACGACACTAAATGGACTTGCAGGGGCGCCTGAAGAAAATTTTCTAGGAAGGGGCCCATCTTCATGGTTGCTATGTTGCATCTGGTATTTCTGGTATTTAATATACGTGGTTTGCTATATTACGTATACATTTTCGTGAGCCAGAGGAAGGTCCGGGCCCCACCCTGCCCTCTCGTTCGGGCGCCCATGTTGACTTGTCATCTTCACAGCATGGGAGTGTTTAAAGGAACGTCAAACAGAATTCAAAATTATATTATTAAATGTGTTGGTGAGTAATTCTGGGTAAAATTAAGTCAGAAATAAACAATACACTTCTTACAGCAATAATGTTGGACAAAACTACGGACATTGCAAAGATCTCTCAACATTCAATCGGTACGTGAAAGACGGTAATTCGTGAAAGATTTATTTGTTTTGCAGATGTTACTACTAAAAAAAGCAGTGATTGCACTGCGACTGCTCTAAGTGAGCATGCTTTCCAAATTCTCTCTCATTTTAATTGTAAGCAAAAGCTTGTAGCACTAGGCTATGGATGGAGCTCCCACATTTTCTGGACATTTGAACGGTTTACAATCTTTTGTGAAAAGGTGTTTGAGTGCACTCACCATACACTGCTATCATCACAGACTCAATCTCGTTGTTCCACAGTCTGTCAATCACATCAAGGAATGTAAAATATATTTTAGAATAAGTGGCATTCCAAATTTCTTTTCATATTCATCGAAACGCTGTAACGCGCTTGCTGAATCAGAAGTAACTATGTGATTTCCAACGGTTGCCATTATAAGATGAAATTACAATTCCAAAATTGTGAATGCAGTAAATGAAAATCAAATATAACTCTTACGGTGTTCTGAGAACATTGTAGAAGATTCAGATAATTGCGACACCGAAGCTTTCATGACTACAAAAAAGAAAAAATGTGAGAGTTATCATTGAAGGATTTCGATTTTGCATTTCTCCGCACGGATATACTATTCAACATTCTTTAAAGTAAAACCTTGGATGTGAAATATTGCATCCAAAAAGTACAAAAGATGGTATCTCAACTTAGAAATGCAAGAAACGATTTTGAAGACTTATAGAAAAGTAGAATTGGATGACAACGGGAACCTTCTAATAAAAGACGTAAAGTAGATGGCTGAACAGATTCAGAAATTAAATATGTGCGTATCTCCAATGACATTATTGATACTGTGATTTCAAGATCTCAGTGAGTTACAATTTCTTGAGTTGTTAGATTTAAAGAATTTTCAGTGCTTGAAATCTCGATTTCCTGATTGCTTGTTTTTGACCCTTAAATCAATTTACGGGAGTTTTTATTTTTAATTTTAACAATTTGCGGAATGAATTAATATAGGTTTACAGACTCTTAGATTTTTCAAATAAAACTGTGACTGAAATTATCCATTTCTTAAAAGAAAGAGGCTTGGTAGAAGAAGCGTTTACAGAAACATATAAATTGTGTTATTTGGTGTCAACAATACTACTCAGGACCTCCACTCTACAGCACACATTCTCTTCGAACCTAGTCCCCTGTGAGAAAAGTCACGGCACGCCACTGACTACATTCCAAATCAACCGTCTTGGTTGTTACGCAATGCACGATGTACACAATATACTTCCACATGAGGCGAAACAACGCTTACCAATGTGATATGTTCTGGAAAGGAAACCTCGAAACCCGCCAGATGAAGGATCAGCATGTAACAGAAGCCAAAAATCAAAGAATATCAAAACAAACAGCACTGTCAGTTCTACACCCAGAAATGTTAACTGGGAGGGGTCCAAAGTGTTTGAGGGAGGTCCAATACGTCTACATAATATGGAACCTGTCTTATACTGCGCCCGAAAAGACGATAGGTAATTCTTACTTACTGCCACCTATATTTGTAGAAAAAAAAATGGTAGAACGATTATTTTTATAAGAAAAGAAGGGTACATGATGAGGCGTAAAATAAAATATTTAGCCTACATCAATCGTTTCTCTGTTAAACAAGTATAGTTCGTTAAGAAAGTCTACAGATGTTAGTCAAGTTTCGAAATTTTTGGGAGGTCCGGACCCGGTGGACCCCCCTCGTGGCTACATCTCTGAGCATTGCTAACTAGTCCCAAATTCAATGTGGCGTTCCCCATCATACAATTTTATGTGGAAATTATCAAAAGTATAAAATATATTTATTTTATAAAAGAAATATTTATATACTAAAATATTATCCACAGGGGGGCGATTCTACATACTGAGTTATTAATATTTGAATCAAAAAATTACTGTGGAAGAAGCTTTCATTATCAATATAAGCTAAGAATTAACTTGTAAATGCGAGTCTATTTTCATTTGTTTTCTCCTCTACTAGATATTTTGTTTCTTGTTTTGTAATTCTGCAATCACTTTTTTTAATTGTCATTATATTGATTTGCTTCAGTATGGTCCCGTAATTTAAAAATATGAATGCATAGAAACAAATTCCATTTGTTAATTGTTAGTGAAAGAAAATTTATAAATCTTACTTAGCGCGAAAAACCTCGTTCACTGGAAACCATGCTGTGTTGCAGAAGCACTGCAACGACCAGTCCCTTTAACTTCTGAGATAGGGGAAAGGAGACTTAACATTTGCTCCAATTCCCGCGCTGAAGGAATCTGGTCGTTGTATGCTCGCTGCAACACAATATAAATTAGGGACTCTGTGACGGATTATTTTTCGCTTTTTAAAACGGATTAACGGAACGGACAGTTACAGAAGTAAAAAAAAATATGTTATTTAAAGTGTATATATGCGAGTATTAAAAAGTATTTTTTCTGTTCTTTAGTACTATTGATAATAATATTGTTTTCTTGAAATACTTTGGTCGTTGCGCAACGCTGCAACACTAACATTAACCGCCACTGGGTTAGGGCGAAAACAAACTCTTGGGTACAATCTGGAAAGTGAATTAGTGAGTTATTGTGTAGATATGGAGTCTGTGTTTTATGGTTTAACGGCCAAGGATATCAAACTTTTAGCTTTACAACTCGCTGAAATCAATTCCGCATCCATTTCCGAAGAACGATTAGTCAGCTGGTGCTAAATGGTTTCGTGGCTTTATGACTCGCAATCCGAAGCTCACTCTACGCAAACATCAACCGACAAGTCTTGCTAGACTTAAGGGGTTCACTAAAGAAAAGGTTAATGCATTTTTGATATATACGAACCACTGGTTGACATTGTGCATCATGACCCAACAAAAATTTACAACGTTGACGAAACAGGCCTTACCATCGTCCAGCACAAAACAACAAAGGTGATTGCTCTTAAAGGAAAAAGGCAAGTTGGTTCAGTTTCGTCCGCGGAACGTGGTTCCCTAGTCACAGTGGTTTCATGCATGAGTGCGTCAGGGCATTTTGTACCACCCCTTATTGTATATCCTAGAAAGAATATGAAGCAGGAACTTTTGGATATACCCCTTATGGCACCATCGCTCATTGCCACAGCTTAGGCTGGATACAAATTGATAGTTTCCTTAAATGGTTCCAGGAGCAGTTCTTAACGAACGTCAGACCCTCCAAAGATAATCCAGTTGTTCTTATTCTGGATGCCATTATTAACATACGCGCAATGTTAGGCTGTTTCAATTGGCACGCGAGAATGTTCACATTTGTTCTTTGCCACCACACACGACTCATAAATTGCAACCTCTCGACAGAGCTTTTATGCAACCACTGAAGACATATTATGCGTAACCAATAGAGACATGGCTCAAACATAACAAACACAGAGCAGTTACCCACTACGAAGTTGCAGCATTATTTGGAGAAGCTTACAAAAAGGCTGCCACAATTGAAGTAGCTGCCAATGGATATCCAGTGGCTGGTCTGTATCCCTGCGATCGCAGTATATTTCCTGAGCATGAATACATTGCTGAGGCAAACGAAGAAGTCAGCAAGGAAGCTGCAAACGGAGGTGCTGTGGCTTCCACACACGTGAGAACACTTAGGCCTACATCACCAACAGAAGGCCCCAAGACATCTACAGCATTAGGCCTGCATGAGTCACCTGCTGCTCACTCTTAAACGACTTTTGAAGGCAGTTATTTAGGAAACATCGATACGTTCAATCAGTCTTCGCATTCTTCAAATGGATGCACCTCCAGTGCATCGTCGCTCGTCTTACCATCGGATGTAAGTCCAGTGCCTCATCATGTGCCTAATCCTAGTATGTCTAGAGGAAGACGAGGTGGTTCTGCTACTCTTCTAACAAGCTCATCATACAAAAATAAACTCATTGAAGATTTGCAACGCGCATCTCAAAAAGGAACAGTCAAACAAAATGAAAAGAAAGCAGCAAAGCGAATTGGAAAGGACAGAGAAGAAACAAACGTTAAAAAAGGGGAAGAAAAGAACACGAGAGAGAAGCCCTGGCATAACCAGTGATGAAGATTTGGATATGTCTTTTCATTTAGTGTCAACTGATGAAGACAGTGAAAATGAAGACTGAGAATGTCCTTATTGTAACGGAACATTTTCACGTGACAAAGGATGCGAAAAATGGATCCGTTGTATTCAGTGTAGCTCTTGGTGGCATGAGCTATGCACGAGTACTGACGACTACTAGCAGTTTGTGTGTGATTTGTGTTTGGAACATTAGAATCATCACTTTCACATTGAATTTGACGTGAACACTGAACCGCATTGGCGGCATTGTTTTTTTTTTATTTCGCCTCTTCTTTAACTACATCTTTTCTAATGTTTTTTCAAAGCATCCATTCCATACTTCATTAAATATTTCTAGCTTTGTTTGTAGGCCTATGCAATTTCGATGTTTCATTTGTAATTTGTAGCACACATGTAGGCTATTCTGCAATGTCCATGTTCCATTTCTAGATAATTTGTACAAGAATGTGGTGTATGCTTTAGAATGTAGACCAAACATGTTTTTTTTTTCTATTGTAGCATGTAAGAGGCCTTAATAGTTGTAGCATATTAACATGTAAGAGGCCTCTGTTTAATTACATGCCTCATTATAACTTCTTGTTCTTGTTTTCGGCAACAAAGTCTTGCACATTATGCCCTTACAGAATGTGTTCTTAATATCGCACCGGGGTACGATATTATGCACACTTGTTTTCAACTCGGGAAATCGTAGACTTTTGTTTAAAACGTTATGTACAAAGTATGTAATGTATTGAAATCCATTCTAGGCATCACACGAGTTGGCAAACACTCCATCCTTTGCCTTGTCCTCGTTCTCTTTTCATTTTCAACTATTTCTGCTTCGCTACGTACGAAAAATAAAATGGGTGCGATATTCGGCACCTCTCCCCTAATCTTAATATGCCTTCATAGAGTATACGGTTAGCGCGCGGTGCTGAAGTGTTTTATTTTTATCCACGATCATCAGTTCGAATTCTATACCCTACGTTGACTTTTTTTAGAAAAGCTTGATTCTATCAATTTCTCAAACAGCAATGTTTTTTCAATAATGTTGCTTAGTATTATCGTCTTTATTCTAGTTTATTTGAATATTTCCAAATAATCCAGAATTACGTTCTTTAAATAAAGTCTTACAATTATCAAGAATTTTATAAAAAGAGGAAACTTCATTCCTAATCATCATCCTAACTGAAAGGGGAAACTTATAAACATTTGAAATAGTAATTAACATATGACTAAACTTTAATGAAACATTACTAAAATAAAACATTTACTCCGAATAGTTTCTGCAAGTAATTTGTAGAAAATGGATAGAAATAATGAACAGAAACTATTAGTTGTCAATTAAAAGTGTAGTAGCGATAGTTCTAAACCCAAATCGCATATTCACTCCTTGCTTCACGAAAATAATAAACATTTTTAAAAAATAATGATCTTTTGGCTGTATCGCATATATATTTTAGTAAATAAATAAATAAAATATATATTATGTATAATTTAATCACCTTGACTCGATAGCTGATTGCTAGGGTGAAGATAAAGAATATCGCTACAAACTGTTACAAAGCTAGGGGCCGCAGTGGCTCAGTGGAATACGGTGGGTGTAGCTGAGCAGCCTGAGGTGCTACACTGACGATCGTGAGGTTTTCGAGTCCTGTCACAGAATATTTTGGTCTTAGAATATTTTGGTACCCCCAATAAATAAAATAACATCCGAAAAAGAGGCATGGCAATAAAAGTGACAGCGGTCATAACCGCAAATTATCTTTCCCTCAGAAGAAGAAGGACAACTTGGCACGCGACACAATGATTGACAGGTAATAAACAGACCGCTCAGAATCTGCAGATCCCTTCAACGAATGTTCCCAATTTCCTTTCTCTATTTTCTTTTTCTTTCTTTCTTTCTTTCTTCTTTTTACAAAGAATACAGTAGAACATATTTATATTTATAAGTTTTTTTTAAAATCTATTTTGGGTTACCCTTTGTGTTTTGCAACAAACATCCTGAATCGAATTTTGGAACATGTTTCTCACCCTTAAAAAGATAAAGATTTGTCAGAATTTTAAGAATTTATTGCCGAAATCTCAGTTTCGTGTGCTGATCTGAAATATCATGTACCTATTAAATGGATAACTAGGTTAGATAGTTCGGATTCGGGTCAGTCACATTTGAAATAGAATTGAGAAACAAAAAAGAAGAAGAAGAAAGAAAGAAAGAAAAAAGAAAAGAAACTACAGTGCTTCGAATTTTATATTTACTGTTTTCTATTTTAATAATTGCTTAAGCTTATGTTTATTATATGTAGAGTTCAGAGCATAAGGCAATTAAGCAATAAAGTTGGGAGAAAAACAGGCATAAAATTTGTACTGTAAACTCTATTCCTTGGAAATTTCAAGTCTTGGACGGTATGCTTAATTATATGAAAAATTTTACACTGCTTTTATTTATTTATTTATTTATTTATTTATTTATTTTCCTCTTTACATTCGCCTACTTTACCTTGATTTGAGACTTTCAAATTTAATCCTATTTTCCACTGACAAGTATATGTAACTCTACTAGGAAATAATTATATATTATAACTATGTTGAAATTCATTGTACTTTGGCTAATGACAAACACTTTAGCATTTAATGTCGTAAAGGTCAGATCCACCGGTACTGTAAGAGAACGGTGCTTGAGCTAGAAATTAAAACTCCGATTAGTGATAATTTCACAGCCTTATTTATTACAAGTGTAAACTCTTTAGTTAGTGGAAGGCGTGGATCATGGGTCAAAGTTGATGACAATGGGTTTCGGTGGATGATGGGCCAGAGTAAGTCATGGTGAGACAGTGTGGATCATGGTGGGTGCTGGGTCAGAGAGGGTTATGGTAGGTCGTGGGTTCAGTGGGTCATGGGTCACGGTGGGTGGTGGGTCAGTGGATCATGAGTCAAGTTTCTATTGACCCACGTCATCTCTGTGCACAATCATGCAACCTATAGGACTAACCGCCACTTTCATTATCTGGTGTAGATCTAATTCAGATACAGCATGGCAAATGCTGACCGTAAAAACCGCCTAAGTCGACTTTTTTTGAAAAGTGATAGTTCTACATTGTGTAGAAGCGGCTAAGGCGAATTCATAAAATTGAGGAAGTTACAGCATTTCGTTCTGTCAAAATTAGCATGGTAACTGTTGTAAAATTTAACTTTAAACTGCTCTCCTGTAAAATTTACTTTTCTCCACTTAACCGGTTATTGACTGGAACCAGCTATTTATCTGAAATCTTTTCCAAGATGCGAAGTTTAAGATTGTTTCTTGTTCTCTAAAAATAGCATCTCTAAAAATGGCATAATAAACGATTGAATCAATCTCGATAAACGCACATAAAATGATGATTCAGTACTAAATGTAATAGTTATTAACTGACTCCCGTTATGAATTTGTAAAATGCATTTGAAATAACACATCACCCCAGAAAGCAGAAAGGTGCTAAGCGCCAAATTGCAAATTTCTCAGGAGATGAATAAAAACGAATGAAACACTAATTAATTCCGATTCTTTCTTTCTTCTAGAATTCAGTTTTCACTACAAACTTTTCATATTGTCTCCTGCCACTTGTTTCCTTTCTGCACAACATTAAACATGGAATGGGTAGTCAGGATATGCGCTTAGCTGGAAATTAAAGAAACTGACGCTTAGCACCTTTCTGCTTTCTGGGGACGATATATGTAAATAGCAAAAGAATAGATTATATAATGTTTCTGAGAAACTGGGTTTTCAATTGGTTTGGAGTATAATGCCTTTTCAGCACCAAAGATGCATGAGATATAGACATACAGCTTAACATGAATCCGAACAACATTAGAACTACATCGGGATCTTTCCCAGCGAAGGCGTGTATAGTAGCCATACAGAAACAGTGAGTTCGATAAACCGATTGCTAAATGCAGAAAAAGGCTTCGTTAACACATATATCCATTATTTGTTGATTCTCATCGTGAAAGTCGCATTAAACAGCAGTTTAGATGGTTAATTCATTAAGAACCTATTCCATCTTTAACTTTTAAGCCATTAATTTTTCTGTAGAGTTATTTTTCTATTTGTATTTTATGTGAACTTTAATTTTCATGACGTGATTTTATTTATTTTTTCCTCAAATCTAGTTAAATGTTCCTTGCTTCTTCAAAATACATTTGAATTACTTATAAATTTAATATTACTAAAATAAAATTTGATTACTAAATATAAAAATTATATTAATAAATTTAATTTTCACAAAATAGATTTGGCAACGAAATCAGGAAAATCGAACCATTAAAATTTCAGTTGATTAAGAAAGAAAATACTTCCCCATATAAACCAATGGGCTGAAAATCAAAGATGGTGCAAGTATTCAACATCTTGAATAACTACAACGAAAGGAAGAAATAAAACGAAAATGTAACAAATTGCTTGAAAATATCAAATTCCTATTGTTATTGGAACAAGTAGTTGTCGGCGTGGTTTGGTGGTTAGCATACCGAATGCCCATTGCATGCGGCAGATTAGGATTACAATTTTATCCATATCATCAATATCGTAGCCCTCTCTGCTTGTTTAGTGGCTACTACGTGTGCCTTTGGTGTATGTGATTCCGGATTCGATTCCCTGTAGGAGAGCCTTTGCTAATTTAACTATCCTCGATTCTTTATTTATGTCTTTGTAGTGTCCGGTATTTCTCAACAGCTGAAAAAGACTTAAATAACAATCAAAAAAGTTTATTTTGTTAAAAAAAAGAGAGATACAAAACTCAACTCTGATGCATGGGTCCCTGCTTTGATCCTTGCCCACACGAGTTTGTGGAGGGCAATATCATGTCCGTTTGTATTCTTCATGTTCTCGCATATTCTCATTCCACCAATTATTTTATAATAGCTCAATTTCTATACCCACCTGTCTCATTTTGCCTAACCCTATTGCCATAACCATGAGACAATAAACATTTTTTTAATATCCATAACAAATATTGATAGTACGCATGTATTGTACTTTCCTTTTCCGCAGAAACCAAGTAAACGTGTGAAAAGAGTAATGAAAACAATCATATTATCAATTTCTGCAGATTTTAACCTATGAGTTTCAAGCTACTGGTTGTTCTTAAAGTAATAACTTTTGAAGACGACAACAATTTGCCTAGATAATGAATACGTGAAACATTTGATGCTCTTAGTTAGAGGCTCACCACATATTACGTAACGCTATTTTTAACCAATTTTTTACCCCTCCTTCCCTCTTGTCACACTTCGTAACGCAAGGCCGAACCCATGTGTTACGTAACACTTTTTGATTCTTGCTTTTCAGCAATTTGGCTTATTTTGGTGGTTATTACAATAAAAAACTATTATTAATGGTAGACCTTTTTTACTATAAAATGCTTGTATTACCGTAATAATAAGTATTTTAACCCCATAAAGTTTTGTAACTAACCAGTCTTAATTCTTCGACATTTCATACTGTCGTTTTCCCAAGGATATCGCACCCATCCTTTTAGGTGACCGATGATTGGCAAGGAGGAAATACTGCCGGAATATGTAGGTGAAATAAGATCTAAAGAACTGATATCGACTGCTTTTTCCACGATCCAGGATGCTTCATGCATTTGAAGTTCACCATTGGTGACAATGCAAAGAAGTTTTTTTCCTCGTCGACCACAGATTAGAAGTGGCTGCACTCGTAAATGAGCAGGGACATCTCGTTTGTGAACTTGCTTTCGAGCGTCTTCTTTGGACTTCAGTTTGCCCCGTTTCAAATTGTTCTTATTCTAAATCAGTGGCAAAATGCGTAAAAAAACTCGATTTCTCCAGAAACATTCAAATCCAAAAATAAAGAAATTCCGTACGAAATGAATATCCGACGAATTAGGTTTTTAATATCTTATTTTTTTATGCAAATCGAGGATCGTTCCGTCGCAGAAACTAATATTCTCAAAAATAGCGATACTAGTGGGAACGCGATACTAGTTACAATCACTAATAACTACCTGCAGAAAAGTGTATGCCATAAATGCAATGCTGGGATAGTAACAAAACGTAATTTTATTGTGGGACACCCGAATTCCATTCCCGGCGGGAGCTCATGCGGTTCGGATTCAACGATAATCATGTCTCATATAGCCTTGCTGCTGAACGGGACGTTAAACTCAAAATCAACCCAACGGAGTTTTATTGTATTGTAATAACCGCAAGGTTCGTCAGCAGTCATGCTACTATCAAATAGCGTTTACGAATCCCTTCTGCATTATTAAGTTTATACAGGCTGTAGTTCACAATTTCCCAAAACAATATAAATATTTATTTATTTATTTATTTATTTATAGAAAAGAAAAGAATTGAAAAAACTAGTTTGAAAGACTGCAATAAACCTGAGAATAAAAATAAATATTACAGCTAAAAAAAACTCGTTACGTAACGAAAATATAACCCCCTCCTTCCCCCTTGACACACTTCGTAACGCTAGGCCAAACCCCTTCCCACATTTTGCCGCGTTACGTAATATGTGGACATCCCCTTAGCATGGATTACAAGCAAAAAATGAAATGAAATCTGAGTTTTACGTGCCACGTTTATACCGGTTAGGCTAAAGGAAACGGTGATGATGATTGAAATGGTGGAATGAAGAGAGTGGGAGGAAACGGGATAACCGCGAGGAAACCCTCGCACACGGTGTTTGTCCAACAGGAAGTTCACTTGGCGGGGGCTGGAATCGAACCCGGGACCCCAAGCACCAAAGGTGAACGCTCTACCATTGAGCCGCCGCTGCCCCAGGATTACAAGCAAAACTAAACAATCTTTTCATTGAATTCTTTATGTGGTCAGTGCATACATTATGACCACAGAAACCTAATAGCGGACTGTATATTTGATTTTATTTGATTGTCTTAGTTTTGCGTCCCTCTCAGCAGGCAACCTATATGGGACGTGGGATCCGAAACACATGAGCTTCTGCCTGGAATCGAATCCGCGCCAGAGACTCGTGCGCTATTCCCATAGTCACGCTATTCGATAGTACAACAGTGATGCCAGTTTGGTAACAGTGAAATTCCAGTCCGAATCCATGAAATTTCCCGACTAGATGCAAAATTTGCCGCCAACTAATTTACAATATCTAGAAAAAAATTGAAAAATACTTGTTTACAGAGCTTATGAATAATTGAATTCATTCTCTAGTATAAAAAGACATTATTTACAGTTATGCATGACAAGATCACAAACAACATTTACAAAGTGCTATGTACTTTTTTCTTTCTTTCTTTCTTTCTTTTTCCTAATGAACACAATGTTGTTCTTATAGTTTGGAAGTGGATGTATTCGGCAAAGCAATAATCAATTCCATTTTACTGATCTTAACACGATTTTTGTGTCAGTGGACACCGCTTGCTACAAAAAGATGCAGCAACATGCAGGGTATTTTGCAGTTACTTTACATTAGTTTGACGTCTCAAGTCTTTTGTGTTTCTGAAACTAACTTTTATCACAAAGAGCTCTATATTACAGGTATCTAACCCGGATCTTACTTTTGTATCTATTCCCGACACGGACTGTAACAACCCGTTAAATTGTTGATCCGAAAGCCACTTCTTGTTTAATCTCAGTTTTATCTCGATTCTTACCATAGCTTATCTTAAATAAATAAATAAATAAATAAATAAATAAATAAATAAATAAATAAAAACAAAACCTCCGTGGAGCAAGTGTTGCATTTCTCTCTTTCGTCCTAACACGAATTCGAAAAAAAGAAAACTATGCTTCTATGCAAAAAAAAAAAAAAAAAAAAAAAAAAAAATCATAGAGATGTACACCGAATGATAGGAATATGAAGAATTGTTTTTTTTTTTTCCTTGTCTATTGATATCAGTTGGTATTCTTAATGAGTTTACTCATTAGTTTAGAAAGAAAGAATACTATTCCAGACATATGTCCTACGTATTCTCGTGAGAAATTCGTGAGACCAGAATTGCCGAAAAGTTATAAGGACAGATGAAATAGGTTCAAGCACACCAACGTGATATTATCAAAAGATTTATTTTCAGTAATGGTGCCAGGCAGAAAAGTTAGTCAGCTGCAATCTTTGTCTCCATCTATTCCATGTATTCATAAGTATCGGATGGTTTTGATATTTCTTCTTGTACTTCTCAAAAATGGAGGAACACTTTATAACTGCGGAAACAACAAACACATCTCAGGTGTGCGAGGGAAAAGGTAGGTTTTTACTCACTATCAGTTCGCAGCAGGAGTCCATCGTACCAGATTCGTTTTACTTCGTTTTCTTTGCTTTTATCTAGTACCCTTCTTCAGTCATATGGTTGCTGTCTATTTGCCTGCTTAGATGAATGCAAAATCGGTCAACCTTGAGATGAGTCAGTATATGAATTGTGTGAGAGAGAATGTGCACCATGTTAGTATATTTAAAAAAAAAAATTCTCGAATTTCAGCCAGTTCTCATAATTTCCCGCCAACTGGCATCATTGCTGTACAGCTATATGGTTTTTGATGTCTATCTCTTGGAAAATGGAAGTCAGTTTTAGTATTTCAATAGGTCAACGAATGTGGGGCCAACATGTTAAAATTCTATTCAGAAGCCAGGTAGAAGGGGTAAAAAGAAATCACGTAGACACGACTTCTCCATGTTTCCGTGTGGTTTATTGTTATTATTCATAATGTCGGCAAATGTATGAAAGAAGCCTTTGCTCTAGTTCCCAAGACACTCGCAAATGTCGTCTTGATGCCTCAAATAGGTATATTGATTGTGAATCATTTTGCAAGGATGTTGAATTCTGGTGAACACATGCATGGAATCATTAAAATGTCAAACATATTCACATCGCTAAGTAAATACCTTCATGTATCATCAACCTGGAAGGGGTGAAGGAAAGGAAGAATGTACTGCATGCTTGCGGTATTGTTTCTTTGTAGATCCCATTTTGCTACTTCTAAAATTACATAGATCAGAATTGCCTCTTGATGCTTATAATGAAAATCATAATGATATAGAATTTATATATATGCATCAAAGTGTGATCAATGCAGCATTTTGATACTCTACGGGAAAAAAAATATTTTATATCTGTTTATAAATTTCGAAAAAGGAATTAAAATTTGTGAAAGTAACATAAATTAAATAGTTTTGGATTATATTTCTTAAGTCAACTACAACAAAACTATAGTACTTTCTGTAAGTTGGGAGGAGTAAAGGTAATATGCCCAGTAAGTAAAATAAGTTTACATAGATTTCACTCCACTGACAGATATAAGGTTAACTCAAAGTGCATATTGGTTATTTTTACATATTTCTACAATTATGAATCCTACAAGTGAATAAATCAAAGTATATCCATCCTTAACTTCAATATATATATATATATATATATATATATATATATATATATACAGGGGCGGATCCAGGATATGATCAAGGGAGGGGCTAAACCATATTTTGCCGTTTTATCCAGTGTAAAGCAGGATTGAAGCCCATTTTATCCAGTGTATATCTGAGCGTCAAGGGGGGGGCTATAGCCCCTATAGCCCCCCCCTTAGATCCGCCACTGTATATATATATATATATTTGCTGTCCTTTACGAACCTCTAAATTTCCAGAAAAATATATTTGTAGTGTTCTGATGAAAGTAGATACTGCTACAGACTTGAAATCTATTCAAATGCTCTAGATTCTATAATTTGTTGTTTTTCTGACAAATGAATCAACTTTTTAAAACTCGCTTCGACATGCTATACTCTTAACTTTTTGGTTTTGTGCACTTTATTCTTCCGAGAAAAATTACAATTTTATTCATATTAATTTTCATGAGTGTGAACTTTGTCAACGCTCAAACTCCTTAAATTTTCTTGGTGCATCCTTAGAAGAAGGTCTGAATTTAACTCTGATCTTCTATGATCGTCTGTGTGATGATCTGTTGTATTTGGAAAAACATGAGATAAGACTCCTGTGAGTGCGAAGAGAAGAAACGATAGTAGAAGAAAAATAAGGCTGCATGGCAGTTACTGGGAGAAATCATCATCATCATTGTAGGTATTCTGCCATTATTGGCAGGTCACTTGCCGCAACTGAGAAGCTTTCATTCACCACGGTCTTCCGCTACCTTCGTCTTCACGTACGATTTTTCTATTTTTATATCGTCCATCAATTATACTCTCTTTCGCCCCCTCCCTCTCTTTATCCTCTAGCACGTCTCTCATGATACAGTTCCTTATAAGCCAATGCCCTAACCAGTTTCTCTTCCTCTTCTTAATAATATCTAAAGTTATTCCTTTTCTCCTCCACCATTTCTAACACCCTCTTATTCGTTTTCTGCTTAGTTAATTCACTCCATTCTTCTCCACAACCATATTTCGAAAGCTTCCAATCATTTTCCATTTTTTTTTCGTAATGTCCATGTTTCTGACCCATACAGTACAATACTACACACGAAGCATTTTCTTTCGGCTTGAGCTCGTATGGTTCGGACTGCACGTTAATCAGCAGGTCCACGTCTCATATAGCCTCTAAGCTGGACGGGACGTTAAAATCAACTCAACTCAACAAAACATTTTAAGAGTCTTTTTCTCAACTCTTTATTCAAGGCCCCACAAAACAGTATTGTTTTCCCTCCTAAAGGCCTCTTTCGCAATTCTCATTCTTGCTATTATTTCACGTTCACATTTCAGATCATTACTAATAATACACCTTCTCCCCTTCTACTTCTATATTTGACAATGTTTCCTTGTTCCAATCACCATGTCTTTTGTCTTTCTAACATTTATTTTTATCCCATATTCTTCACAGCCCCTCCTCAAGTTTGCTAACATCTTTTTGATTTTCTTCTCAGATTCTGCAACAAGCACCGTATCATTTGCAAAACGTATAGGCCCTACACCTAATCATTGTACTTTCTACTGAAATGCCGTCTTTATTTTGTAGACTCTTTTTCACTCTCTCTCTTCTAGATATACATTAAATAATGTAGGTGAGAGACAGCATCCTTGTTGAATTCCTCTTCCAATTGTACTCTCCTCTACCATTTCCTCCCTATCCTAACACTTAATTGTTAGTTCATATAAAGTTTCGTATTGGTCTTTGATCTTTTCATTTCAACTCAGCTTTATTCAGAACTTCCAACAACAATTCCCAATTCACGAAGTCAAAAGTCTTTTCTAGATCAATAAATACCACGTACACCTCTTTCCCCTTTTCTGTAAACATTTTACCGATCACTCTTAATCACTGGCACAAATCCCGGAGGGACAAGGGGGACATGCCCCCCAATCTTGGACCTGGGGAGACTTTCTCCCCGATAATCCGATTTGAAAAGTGCTTTTTGGGATAAGTGTGATGATTTTTGTCCGACTGCCGCAAAGGAGTCTAAGATGAAATTGATTTCTCTTGTCTTTTCCATGTTTTAAAAACAATCGTATTCTGTAGTATTTCAAACTGAACTTCGTGCTGTAGTGCGTTTAGTAATCTCATCAATATGTATTAATTCCACTTCCGCTACTTGGGTACAAAAAACGCCAGAGCAGGATATGTCCCTCTCCTCATGCTAGAAAGTTGTCTCAGCTGTAGGTACGAGCATAAATTCCGGGGAAATGGGGGGGGGGACATGTCCCCCGAACATTGGAACTGGAGGGTATCCCAATAATCCGATTTGAAAAGTGCTTTTTGCAGATAAGTGTGATGATTTGTAGTGATGCGCACGAGACGAGTCGAGGCAGGATTTTCCTGACAAAATTCGAGTCTCGAGACACGGCTCCTCCAATAGAGAAATATACATTTTCGAGACGAGACAGCCACAAATCTTGTCTCGTGCGCATCCCTAATGATTTGCGTCCGACTGCCACAAAGGAAAGTGAGATGAAATTTGTTTCTCTTGGCTTTTCCAATTTTAATGAAAATGAAGGTGTGTGACTGTGTGTGACGTAACCTGATGTGAAATCTTATCTCCTCCTCTCTCCTATGCTCTAGCATACGAAGAGTATATAGACTACTCAATGTCAGTAGAACCCATCTTTTCATTAAATGCACATTTAATCTATTTGTAGTATCAGCCTAGGCATCTACTCATGCTTCATAAGCTAACTAACTCTATGGCCTATGGAACCCGGAGGTTCAATTTCGCGTTCACAAAAGCTCTCCACTGACTTCTATTCTTAGCCAACTGGATACAGTTTCAACTTTGGATTCCTATTTCTGCAAGATCCATCTTAATATTGTCCTCCCATCTGCGCCTTGGTCTTCCTAATGGTCGTTTTCCGATTGGTCTTCCAGCAAAACTATCAAAGCGTTTCTACTTTCTTCCATCCTAGCTACATGACCTGCCCACCTAAGCCTCCTAGACTTGATGACCCTAACAATGTTTGGTAATCCGTATAAATTATGTAGTTCCTCGTTGTGAAGTTTCCACCATTCCCCATTCTTGTTCCTCTTGTGTCCGATTATTCGTCTCAGGATCTTGTTCTCAAATACTTTCAGTTTATGTTCTTCCCTCAGAGTAAGCGACCATTTTTCGAAACCATACAGAACAACAGACATGATTATCGTTTTATATATTTTAAGCTTCAAATTCCTCGACAGAATTAACGACGACAAGATATTTTGAACTGAATAATAATACGAATATCCCGTTTTTAGTCGACATTTAATTTCTTCGTAATATGATTTTCGTTTGCTAATATTGAAAGTATCCTAGATATTTGAAAGTATCCACTTTATCAAAAGTATTATTTAATATTTTAACGCATTCATAATTTGCTGTATTACGGTCCTGACGCACTTCCATGTATTTAGTTTTCCCTGCATTTACTTCTAAACCCATGTCTCTGCAAGCTTTTAATATGACCTCGCCATTCCATACTATTGTTCTCCTATCATCCCCTGTTAAATTTACGTCATCAGCGTACGTCACAACCTGTTGAACACCGTTCAACTCTAGGCCCTGGTTGCTATTTTTTATTTTCCCTATAGCGTATTCCAGGACAAAGTTGTATTCTCACTTCTTTCGAGTATTTGGCGAATGGTAAATATTTGGTCGATAGTTGATGGATTTCTCTAAATCCCCAACAATTTCATCTGTGTATGGGGTCAATCTTCCTAATAGAATGTTTGAAAGGATTTTATAGGATGTTGACAAAAGAGAGATGTCTCGATAACTATTAGTCAGTTTTGTCGCCTTTCTTGGGACTAATAAGAGTTGTGTGTTTCTCTGAGCGTGTTCTCTTGATGTGTGCGTGTGTTTCCTCAGGTATGGGTCTTGAAATGTTTTCTCCTCCTTTGTTGATCTTGAGCTACGTCTTTCAACTCTCAATACTTTTTTCCGTTTCTCAAATCATCGACCAGTTGCAATCTTCTTCCTATTCTTCTCATTCCTTCCATTTTTCCCTCTATGGCGTTATGAAGGAGACAGTTTCTTCGCTAGATGTCTCCAATCTAATTAGTCTTCCTACAAAGGATGTAGTTTAAAAGCGTCATCTTCCTAACAATTTGTTTTAAATCGAATTTTTCTTTGTTTATCTGACAACAACAGAAATAAAAGGCTTTCTGTACCTTTCAAAAATATTAAAAAATATACAAAACGCTCAAATGAAACTAAAAATTAATGACAATCGAGACTGGTAAAGTAGGGGTATGGACACAGTTATAATATGGGAAAATTGAGACATTACATTTTAGCTATTTACTTAAACATGTCCAAGAATCAGATTAATCACATATTACTATTAACAATCACATACAGGTAATATAATGGTCAGTACTTCTTTACTTTTCTTAGTTTTACCAATCCTAACGTTGGTCCTTCATTTCTACACTTGAAATTGAGTGGTGTTGAAAGACAAGGTTAACCCACAATTTCAAAGTTTCGAGAAAAAAGAAGAAAATGAGAATTAACCTATAAGAAAAGAAAACCATAGTGGAAACATTTTTATTATTATTATTATTATTATTAATAATAATAATATTATTATTATTATTATTATTATTATTATTATTATTATTATTATTATTATTATTATTATTATTATTATTATTACTGTTGTGACCAACAATTCTCCTGGAAAATGCTCTTCCTATCAGAACATAATATCCAAACTCATAATATTCACAGAGGTCCTCCGTGGCTATGCGGTTAGCGTTGATAAAGACAATGAAAGATATTTCGGCCATCTACCAAGAAATATGATTTTACACAGAAATGAGTAGAATTCTTAAAGTTGAATTTAATTTGGTAAATATCATCGGAAGAATTTAATTGGTTTCGAGTCAGTTTGAAAATTCTCTTCAGCGTCACTTTTAGTGGGGACGAAAAGTAATTTATGTAGGGCAGTGCCCCCTCTAGCCCCTCCCTGGCTTAGGGCTTGTTTCAAACTATCCGAGACTCAAGAACATTTCGAGAGTATCGAACACTTAGAGCGTCTGAAACATTTCCGTAGTCTCGAACACTTCAAGTGTCTCGAACAGTTCGAGTCTCGAACAATTCAAGTGTATTGAAATTTTCGAGATTCTCGAACACTTCAAATGTATTGAAAATTTCGAAAGTCTCAAACACTTAAAGTGTCTCAAATATTTCCAGTATCTAACACTTAAGTGTCTCGAATATGCAAAATCTTGAACATTTCAAATGTATTGAAAATTTCGCGATTCTCGAAAACTTAGTGTCTAAAACATTTACATTGTGTCGAATACTTCAAGTATCTCGAACATTTCGAGTCTCGAACACTTCAAGTGTCTCCAACATGCCAAGAATCTCGAACGCTTCGAGTGTCTCGAACATTTCGATAGTCTCGTACCATTAGAGTGTCTAGAACATTTTCATAATCTCGAACACTTCAAGTGTCTCCAACATTTCGAGTCTCGTACACTTCTAGTGTGTTGAAAATTCGAGAATCTCGAACACTTCGAGTGTATCGAACGAACACTTCGAGTGTCTCAAACATTTCCAGAATATCCAACATTTCTAGTGTATCAAAAATTTCTAGAATCTGGAGCACTTCAAGTGTCTCCAACATTTAGAGAGTCTCGAACACTTAGAGTGTCTCAAATATTTCCAATATAGAACACTTCAAGTGTCTCGAATATGTAGAATCCTGAACTTTTCAAGTGTATTGAAAATTTCGAGAGTTTCGAACACTTAGAGTGTCTAAAACATTTACATAGTATCGAATACTTCAAGCGTCTCGAACATTTCGAGTCTCGAACACTTCAAGTGTCTCCAACTGTAATGCGCAGCTATTGTATAGCTACACCTCAGCGCATTACTTAGTATGTGTACAAGGGAAATTTAGACACTAGTCTGTATCCTCATATACTAAAATTAAAATATACGTGAAATTTAAATTTTACGAATCGTTATTGGATGAACAAACTGATATAAACTGATTATATAGTAAAAAAGACAGTTTGTGAGTTAGTTAATATGGATTACAGTAAAGTGCGTCGTTAAAATATGTGTGCCTCGGATCAAACGTCGAAGCTTTACCTTGTAGTTTATACTTTTACATTTTGTGTAAAATTAATATATAAAATTGATATATCAGATAACATAATGTGCAGCCTTTATGAAACCGTGACCGATAGATTATAGTATGATGCCTATATGTATATGAATTGAGATGAAGATTCTAATTTCTATTATTAAAACAGCTTTCTACGAATTACAATGGCATAAAGATGATTTTTAAAAATAGTGAAATATGGAAAATGAATATATAGTAGATATAAATAGTATAATAATATGTGATGAGTGTATGCTAATTATAATGTATAAATTGATGAACAGGCTGTTAGAAGTAAGTTCGGAATTGATTTTCAATTAAACTATTATATAACTACTAATGTGTTGTTTATTGAATAAAGCATCATTAATTTGACATCACAAGGAACTGTAGGCTGCTCGTTGTCTTTCTGATATAGTATTCTTTACTGTGGGAGTCTCAATCGAAACTAGAACCTCAAATATGACAAATTATAAATTGTAATAACCCTTCTACACCGTCGTAAAAGTGAGATACCGTACTACACAACATTTCGAGAATCTCGAACATTTTGAGTGTCTTGATCATTTCGAGAGTATCGAACACTTAGACTGTCTGAAACGTTTATAGTCTCGAACAGTTCAAGGGTCTCCAACATTTCAAGTCTTGAACACTTCAAGTGTATTGAAAATTTCGAAAATCTCGAACACTTCGAGTGTCTCGAACATTTCGAGTTTCTCAGTCATTTCCAGTCTCGAGCCGAGTGACTTGAAAGTTTTTAAAATTTAGAACACTTCAAATGTTTAACATTTCGATAATTTGGAAAGTTCGATAAGTAGATAATTTTTTTTTCTTAACCACGAAACGGTTTAGAAATTTTATTGAATTGTTGTTGATTACTCGATTATCGGAACAATGCTATTTAATATGACAATACATGTAGAAAACTTCTCCCTTTGATGATCTTCTAGGGGCAGCTATGGAATGTTTAAATCGTGAGTCCATAGTAGAATAAAATGTGTTCATGATAATATTTTCAATTTACGGTATTTATCAGCTGGCCCGAAACCAGCCATAGAGCTTTGTGGTGGACATGAATATGTGAATTTAGGACAAAATGGCAGGAGGACAAAATGGCAGGGGACATAATGGCAGGAAATAAAGGCAGGAGGACAAAATGGCAGCGGACGAAATGGCAGGAGGACGAAATGGCAGCGGACAAAATGGCAGGAGGACGAAATGGCAGCGGACGAAATGGCAGCGGACGAAATGGCAGAAGGACAGAATGGCAGGAAGTTAATTTGGCAAAAATTATAACTCCTAGGGCTCGTATTTTTAGGTTTTACCTATTGTGTTTGTTAGTAGGTAACGGTTCTCGATTTATTCATTTCTACCTCAAATGTCCAAAGCATATAAATACAGCTAAATTGATTAAAGAGCGTAAAAGAGGGTAAATAGCAGTTATCCATGTCTTAACTTTTTTCTTAAATTTATTTCTTTGTAACCATCTTCCAATTGATATCTTGGTTTTATAATAATTCTAAGTAGTACAACGTTTATTTACTACGAAAGAATTTTCCCGTGGACTCCCTCTGAATTTCTCTCAGGGTCTAGCTATCATGTGACAAAGAATTAAATCTACTAACTGCTTTCACACACAATATAATTTTGAAACTTGGGAGTCTAGTGGTATCTTTGTGTCTGTAGTATGTAATAATGCTGATACGTTATTCTCTTGAACATCTTAATGGTATTTGTCGTTTGACTTCAGAAGACTGAGTTTAGTCTGCAAGTACAAGTTGCCTATAGTTAAAACATATCAGATGTACGATCTTGTTTAATAAAACCTGCCCCTCCCGCTCCTCTATCTGAAAAGCCCTATATTGTTATTCACATATGAAATTCAAAGACAAAGGCAATCGTCTTTATCCAGTCATATTTTTATTCCAAGTGTAAGTATTAAAATGTGTTACGCATGGTTGCAATATGATTTTTTTTGTTAATACTGCACTTAGGTACCTAATATTGGAACTAATTTTCTTCATGAATTGATGTAAGAAGCGGCCGCGTGATTTTCGACCAATTATTTCATCACTGGTATCTATGAGCAATGAGATAACAACAGTGGAAGACAAACTTCGTTCTTTTCAAACTTGATACTTTGAAAAACTTATGAACTCCGATGCGCCCTCCGAAACATCACAATATAAATAAAGGTACAAGTTTTTAGTAATAAATTCTTACACTTTTATTGGTAAAGAACCCGTGAAAGGTGCAGTGCACCCTTTGCATTAGGCGCCCTTGCAAAACCACATCAAAGATGAACGATTTTTTTATTTTTCTCTATACCACAGTTCTGTACAATAAATACATTCAGTTACTGTTGGTAAAGAACCTGTGAAAGGTACAGTGCGCCCTTTACATGAGGCACCCTACGAAACATCACATTATAGATAAGTGGTTTTAGTTATCCTGTTTACCAGCTTTGTTTAATAAATTCAAATAGTAACTGTTAATAAAGAACCTGTGAAGGATATCAGGCGCCCTTTACATAAGATGCCCTACGAAATATCACATTATATTTTTAAAAAAATATTCTTCTATGTTTCAGTTTTATATTATAAATTCATACAGTTGCTATTGAAAGAAAACAGGTAAAGAGTATAATCACTTACAAAAATATTATGAAGTTATGTAGCTATGAAACGAAACAATGTGATACATCAAGATAGTTCGGATAATCAAACGTACGATGCATTCATGAAATACTACATTGACACTAGTCTCTAATTTACGATTTTCACGGCATCGAAGCTTTCACAGTTTTAATATGCATCCATATATCCAGCATATTGATTGTTCCTATGTGTTTTAAAGCAGTGTTCGGATAATCAGTACCTATTGTATTTCTAAAATATAGCTATATTAATTTTCGTGAAATGTGGTCATCCTGTCACCACGGCATGGCGCGCCCTCAGGTTGTGAATCGAGGAGAAGGCCTCTAGATATAGAGTTAGCAGCGAACATACTTGAATAAGCAATCGCGGACAGACGACAAGGGGTGATCCTCCAGCTTGGGGATTTGGTGTGGGGCTAACAATCTCATCCTGTAAAAAGAGGCTTGTTCAGATATATTCGCAGAATCCTCGGATCAGAACTGATAACTTGCCACGAACTCAGCAAAGTAAAATCGACATGAGATTTGGAACATGGAATATTAAAAGTCTTTATAGGGAAGGCGCGTTAAAATTGTAACGAATGTATTTAGAAATAGAGGATAGACCTAGTGGGATATCAGGAAGTTAGATGAGAAGGAAATGGAGAAATCAAGTCGGGAAATTTTACGTCCTTTTACGGGGAACGAATTAAAAATTACCAACTAGGAACAGGGCTTTTCGTTCACAAACGAATAATATCGGCAATTACATGGGTTGAATTTGTTAATGATAGATTTTCTTTTACTTCTCTTAAGGGTCGGTGGTGTAATATTATTATTTTAAATGAACATGCCTCAACAGAAAATAAGGATGACGATATAAAAGACAGGGATGACGAAAGACAGGATGACGATAAAAAGGGATATGAGAATAGAATAATGCAGGGAAATCTAAATACGTGGAAGTTTGTCGAGATCGTAATACTGTATTTTATGGATGCGTTAAAATACCAAATAATATTTACTTTCAACAGAGTGGATATCTTTACATATTAGGATCATTATTAACAGACCAAAACTATAATCACTAAGATATTTGATGTAAACTGAAAGCAGGGATTTCGTGTTATTATTCAGTTAAAAATCTTTTGTTGTCGCGAATTCTGTTGAGGAATTTGTAGCTTAAAATATAAATCGATAATCATACCTGTTGGGCTGTATGGTTGCGAAAATTGATCACTGACTCTGACGGAAAATCGCAGACTGAAAGTATTTGAAAACAAGATTCTTAGACCAATATTCGGACTCCAAGAGGAAAGGGAATGGGGAATGGCGGAAACTTCATAACGAGGAAGTGCATAATTTATACGTTTACCAAACATTGTTATGGTCATCAAGTCTAGGAGGCTCAAATGGGCAGGTGATGTGGCCAGGAGAATGGCGGAAACTTCATAACGAGGAAGTGCATAATTTATACGTTTACCAAACACTGTTCGAGGTTTCCACAAATTAGCCATTTACGTTAATATTAAAACAAATTTTGTGATGATTTTGATATAAAATATTACCCATACTTTTTCAGTCTCTCTCTCTCTCTCTCTCTCCATATATATATATATATATATATATATATATATATATATATATATATATATATATATATATATATATATATTCCAGTTTGTATGGGCGCCCTTTCAGTAGACTTGTCCACCGCCCTCATTAGTATCCCAGCACGGGCCTGCCTATGTCTACCGAAAGTTCTAGTGTTTCTTGTGAGTATTCTACAATTTGTTTCCTCCGATGATTTTTGCCCCGAGCTTCCCTTGAATTTGTCCCTATGCATATTTTATAGACAAAAATACTGGAGACAGTCACCAGAAAATAATGAGTACACATCCCACATATCCTCTCGTCATAAACTTCGGAACGAGTCGAATCGACCAATTTTAATTCGTTTTCTTTGCCACAAAAAGTATCTGATCCTTTGTACAATACCGAGGTTAGTTTATTCGCAAGTTAATATGGATGATGTATATATTTTCCATTTTTTTTCTTTATACTTAAAATGTTTTGCAAATAACCTCAATAACTTTTGAAACTGTTTGTCTTCACTTGAGCATATACAGATCACAGTGAGAAATAAAGATAAAAGCTGTTTCCTTCTAGTAATACCCGAAAAGATCTTAAATAATATATATAAAAAAGAAAACGACTAAAACTAATTTCGTTCATTAAGACACTGCTGGCATGAATAGAAAGCTTGCAATAGTAAGGTGTTTGTAGATGACTGTCAATTAGAATTGAAATATTATTAGCAGTTCGAATTTTGGAGCATAATGAATAAATAGAAAATTTATGTTGAAATCTTCATTTATCAAGCAAAAACAAAATAGTTTAAAACCCGACAATTCAAATTAACTTCCTGCCATTTTGTCCTCTGCCATTTCGTCCGCCTGCCATTTTGTCCCCTGCCATTTCGTCCGCCTGCCATTTCGTCCTCTGCCATTATTTCCTGCCATTATGTCCCCTGCCATTTTGTCCTCCTGCCATTCTGTCCGTTCCCCGCAGAGATCACTTAATCTTATGTCGTTTAGGTATGCGGAATCCATACACGCAGACACATGCATGAAGAAATCTTCCAACATGCATAAAAAATTATAAAAAATTATCAAATTGGCAAGTTGATCGTGTAATGCGGCCCATACACGTAAACACATAGCTGAAGAAACAGCCCGACTTGCATGAACAATGATAAAACCACAGGCAAATTGATCGTGTATGGCCTCGTTCATTCATGTTGAAAGTTTTCAAAATCTTCTGAAAACATGCTTGATGTTTTTGCCGTTCTGCATGCATGTTTACCGTGTATGGGCTCGTTCATGCAAGGTGGCTGTTTTATATTTAGGTCCGCCAATCACGACAGCGGAAGAAATCACGTGACTCTCTCCTCCGTCGCATGCCAAGGTCATTGAAGATGAATGGTCTGCGTTGATAAGGTCGTTATAACAAGGGATTCTGTGCGTGAATTTATTCAGGTATACAAGGAACTATCATGTTTGTGGAAAGTAAAATAAAAAAAAAGCCTATTGTGTGGGGAAGGACGTAAAGAATTCTGCATATGAAAAACTGTTAGAAAAGCTGAGAGAGATTCAACCAGACGCCACAATTGATGACAAAACACCAAAAAATGTGTTACAGCTAGAGATTTTGAGGGCTGAAAAAACGGAAAATTTTTGTTTCCGTCCGAAAATCTAAACACACTGTTTTTTAAGCTTTTTTCTTCATAAATATTATAGTACCAGGTAGTTTTTATTATCTTTAACCAAGAACTACTGCCCCGAACCAAACGGTATACTTTTGTGCAAAACTATTTCAATCCAAGTCCTTGTACACAGAACCTATTTACATAAGACTGATTTTTTTTAAAATTTCATTTAATTTCTTTAAAATTTCCTAACAAAAATATTTATTTATTATTCGTGACTAAAAAACACTATAGTTATTTTATTAACAGCTATATATCACATCTTGTTTTGCACCAAGTGGAAAAAAGCGAATAAAATTCAAACTCAAAAACTGAATTAAAACGTTGTTTTTCCACCATATTTTCTATCTGATAAAAAATGTTTTTTTTTTAAACACTCAGATTAGTGCGATAGTTGTGTAGCAGTATTTATAGTACCTTGTTGAAACGTTTGTCTTCAAACTGTCAAATATAAAACAGGGGCGGATCCAGGACGGACTTCTGGGGGTCGGTGGGTTATAATACTGCTACTTAGAGCTACCTTTAAGAGCTCCAAACTCTGGGATGGGTTTTATTTATATATAAAATAAGAAATCATCATCTTCTGGGGGGCTATCGCCCCTTCTGGATCTGCCTCTGATATATAATCACAGTAAATTGTGTAATCTGCTGTTACAAATATATATATATATATATATATATATATATATATATATATATATATATATATATATATATATATATATATATATAATTCCACACTATTTATAATATTTTGTGTAATTTTTCTTTAGATTTGTGTCAATATAAACTCATAACAAACAAATGGACACAAATCTAAATAAAAATTGCAAAAAAATATTATAAATGGTGTGGAATAATACAGTTCCATTATCTAAACCATTTCCACCCAATTTGGACATGTTGGCGTGGGAGACCGGGGTTCGATTCCCAGCGGGAACTAATGTGGTTCGGATTCCACGTTAATCAGTAGGTCCACACCTCATATAGCCTTGCTGCTGAACTGGACGTTAAACTCAAAATCAACTCAACCAATTTGGAAATGATCCGCACAGGAGTATTAGATCAATCGATTATAGCAGATGTGGTAGCAACCTGTGCATTTGGTCATTCCTTAAACAGAAGAGATACCATATTATTTTTCAATCGGTAAATATTTATCGTAAATTATTAATTATATGTAAACTTTGTTATATTTAAATGACTGGAGCCCTGCCTTCCCCTTCGACCGCCCATGCTGATACCTGTAAGAGGTCAGATGTTTAGTCAGAATTTTTGCATTCCATCCTATATTCTCAAACTTCTATTTTTCAAAATTATATGCTAGTAGTTTTGTGAAATCAGTGACTTTTAGTTTAGTTTCGTATGAGTATTAATTAAGAATGTGGGTGATCAGTATTTAAGAAGGAAAAAACTTAATACTAAATGAAATGTTCTGCCAAAGCTAGTTATAACACTTCCAAGAAACAGAAGTCAATTAAATAAAATAAGAAATCGATACGAGAGAAGAATTTTCGAGAACCCTGACGAGACGAGAATATTTCGTGAACCAATACGTGATCTCATGGCCAACATTAGTAATTAGTAAAATCATGCTCAGTGACGGGACACATTGTCCTTTCATCAGGCTGTCAAAAAAAAGTATGGAGCCTTCAAAGGTCAAAATTGAGAATAAATTTATTGTTATTTGAAAATAATATTATGAAAAAACATATGTAATATTTTGTTTGGTGAACTTCTGTAATTTTTCGAGCAACATCCAGTCGCTATAATATTTCTAAGCTTTCTGTTGAAAAAAAAGTAAATAAATAAACGTGATTTTCACAAGTCTTTTTTGAAACTAAGTTCCGGAAGTTCTACAGAGACCGAATTAAATGATAGTTTTATGGTGCAAGACCCGGGTTGTACTTTGGATGCATTAAAAGCTCCCAGGCAAGTTCTCGCAATATTAACGGATCTTTAAAGATGTATGCGGTCTGGTGTTGTAGCCATATGACACCACTTCTATTAACCAGTTTCGACAGTTTCTTTGAACTGTTAGGTGCACTAGCGCTAACTGTTGACAATACAGATCCGAGTCTATCGTTCTTCCCGGCAACAAGTAGTGATGTAAGTGGGTAACATTCATAAGATCTAAACGGCATAAGACACAAAAATATAAGCACTTGACCTAAATTTTAGGTATGGTGCCATTTAGGTCTTATGCCGTTCAGATCTTGTCCATTTTTCATTCAAGTGTCTTAGTTCTGAAATTCGCCATCATGACACGACACTGCGACGATGCAGTAACTACTTGGCAATAGTGTTACAAATGTAGCTAATTCCAACGGTAACAGTTACATTTGTAATACTAAAATCTGCAGTTATACATGAATTACATAATATAACTTATTTAATTGTAAGAATTAACTGTTTAAATTTTCTACAAATTCGTATCATTCAAATTTAGGTACGAGAATTTCATGACAAATTCCTAAAATGAATAAAATAGAAGTGGTTAAAGAACATATTTGACGAGACTTTTCTGAAACCAAGTTTTACATGCTGAGGGATATGATTCCGGAAGTCCGTCGTTCGATTCTAGGGATGTCACAAAACTGTATTTCCCTCCCCCCAAGAAGAAATACACTTATCTAGCCTCAAGCTTCTTTGAAACATTTTGTAAAAACTTCTTTAGTTAACTAAACTAGGTGCAATAGCAGAAGCCCTTCACCCTGCACATATCTACATCATATTCCATATCTTGACTTTTATTCCCTTACTTGCTACTTTTACACAACACACATCTTGTTATATGTTAGCTATACTTTGTTGTAAATAAATGAAATGTTTGAGTTTTACGTCCCACGGTTATGCCAGTTAGGCTAAAGGAGACGGTGATGATGAGAGATGAATGAAATGGTGGAATGAAGAAAGTGGGAGGAAACGGGAGAACCCCGAGAAAACCCACACACACGGTGTTTATCCACCACAAAGTTCACTTGGCGGGAGCAGGGTTTGAACCCGAAACCCCAAGCACCAGAGGAGAACGCTCTACCACTGAGCCACCGCGGCCCTCTATATTTTGTTGTGTTACTTTGTCGAGTCAATATTTTGATATTGACTAACATGCCAGATAATGCTTTCTACAGAGTGATGTTATCTATATCGGCATACATAAACAATATTTAGTGTAGAAATCCATCTTTTCTACTTTAATCAGCTGTATTGATAAATTCACGTTGGACGATGTCACCTCCTGTGAGGTCGATTGAGGGTAATGCTTGAGGTACTGGACCTTGGAGATTTGTCCTACTCCTTCTAGAACTTTCGATCTACGTAATGACAACCTGGCTGTGGGTGTTCCCTAACATTCGAAGTTTACTACCTTTTATGGAGAAGATAAGAAAAGGGGTGGGCTTTTGTAAAACAGCTTTGAATAAAATTACGAACACAAAGTTTGTGGGGGAAGTGTGCATAAGATTTTCACGAAATTACTTCGTTGGACGACAGCTCATGGGGCTACCTCGATACATAAAGGTATTGTAATCAGCCGAAATATTGAAGGAACTTTAAATTACAAACCATTACATTTTACAGACTAAAGATTATTATTTTACCAACTCAAATTCTGCTGCATCTTTTCAAATATGCATTTTGTGTATTTGATTTATAATTACAATAACAACTGTTAAAGTTACATCAAGAATTTAGTATTCATGTATTTTAATGAAAGAATTATACCATTTAATCATTCATGTTTCCAACATCTCATGAAGCTGGTAGTTGCAAGGGGCACTTCGTTACCTTGCTTGATTATTCATGTTATATATTTTAATATTAAATCCATGGGCGGCGATTAGAGGGCAAATGGGGGCAGTTGCCCACCCACTTTTTTGAAATGACCCATCAATGTATATAATTTCATTTGGAAATATAAAGTTTTTATATGTATTAATGGTTCATAGAATAAAAATGGTGCCATAAAATATTTGCCGTTCCGTGAGTACGTATTGGTTGTCTTCCCGTCCAGTGAAGAAAGTTACATGAATTGTGTTTTAATTGCCACGAAAAATGGCCCAAAAATTAACCTATTGGAGTGCCACAATTCGAGTGTACTTTCATTTCTTCTTACAAGGGCTAGATATATTAGTCAGTTGCTTTAGAACTAAATGAGATAATATTTCGCAAAAAAAGAAGTTCTTCACAAGCAGTGTTTCTTTCAGGAACAATGTTCCGGGGTGCACACTTAGTATTCCGGGGGGAGCACTGCTTGTACTATTCTATTTATTATTATATTATAGACGTATTATTTTGGTCTCGTTCGGGGGGTGGGATACTCTCAGAGCTTCGGGGGGCAGTGCTTCCCAAAAGCATGTCTGGAAGAAACACTGTTCACAAATTATTATTTAATTGCACAGAAATCGACAGTCCTAAAATGTCTTTTATTCTTTCTAATGGTAAGGAATATTTTGATTTGATTTTTTTTTAGTTTAACATCCCGTTCAGCAGTGAGGCTATATTAGACGTGGACCTACTGATTAATGTGGAATACAAACCACATGAGCTCCCGCCAGGAATCGAACCCGGGTCTCCCACGTCAAAGGCGCGGCATTGTTTTGCAGTGTAATATATAAATTTAGGGGTATACATACTGTATACAATTTTGTATATACAATTAAATTTAGTGAATTCAACATAATTCTAGGTTTTAGGTAGGGGTGCGCACGAGACGAGTCGAGACAGAATTTTCCTGACAAAATTCGAGTCGAGACACTGCTCTTCCAATAGAGAAGAATACACTTTTCGAATCGAGACATCACTTTTACAGCACATTTTCGAGACGAAACAGCCTCAAATCTTGTCTCGTGGGCATCCCTAGTTTTAGAATTATTTTGCATAACCCGAGTCTGAAGTGATTCTAAGTATTGTTGAGTTCTGATGTATTCCAAGAAAGTGAAAACTGTACTTAATGACAACCAACATTTTTCGGGAAGCTGCAAAAGCATTTCTTTAAATGTCGCAGCATATGCTTGTAGTATTTACTGTTTTTCTAAGAGTAATAACATGTAATAACATGCATGGAATTAAAAATATAAGTTGCACATTAATTTCCAGTTTCAATATAACTTTTGCGAAACAAGCCTCATTCGTCATTACTGTTAGATTAATATTATCCTTTCTGTTTGTTTTGCGAATTTATCAAATAAGCCCCTAATCCGACCACACAATTTTCCAGACAGAATTTTAAGATGTTCATGAGCAAGGAATCAAATCTCTTCTTACACCTTCGTTGTTTAAGAGTACAAACTGCTAGTATCTACTTGCGTTGCTCTTGTCAATTTACTTAGTAAAATATGAAACACGATATACGGTATTTTAACTGCAAAATACAGTATCCTAATAGTTATACAACCTTTCGTCAAACAAAATGTTAGAAGCAACCAAAAAACTAACATTGATACAAATGTTGAGATCATGTCTTGCCCCCCGACTTTTGACGTCCAACCGCCGCCACTGATTAAATCTATATATATATAATTAAGTTGTGTATATTAATTAGTAAATCAGGCTTGACACGTATTTATCTAACACATGTATCTAGTACTATTTATGTGCGAATTAGATAATCTATATTGGGGGGTATAAAATTAGGCCAAAGGACATAGTCTGAAGGTTCAAATTTCAAACTGAGACAATAAATGTCTTACCCCCATATATATATATATATATATATATATATATATATATATATATATATATATATATATGTATGTATGCGTGTGTGTGTGTGTGACATCTGTAATAAATAAGAGATTTATTAATTTAATAAATATACCGACAATAAATATGCACATATATATTGTCTGACATACACACACCCCACTAAACCTTTCTGAACGTGTTTTAATGTTGTACTCACTCTTGTCCTCGTAGTTCTCTAAGGTTTATTTAGTTAATAATTCGGCTTGAGCGATAGCCATGATCAGAAGCATATGTTAATTTTTTCACTCATATTGAAAGCTTCCACTTTGCATTAATACATACAGGTTGCGAAAAGAAACCTACTTCAGTCTTGTGAAAACCACTAAAATTATCAGTTAAACCGGACATTTTTTTTTTTTTTAAGAGAATCTAGATATTAGCCTATCAAATAGGAAATGGATTGTTGCTGGTCCCGATTTCTCACATCAAGGTCAAATCGAAGGCCAAATATTTAAAATCTCTCAATTCAAATTTCGAGCTTGTGCTTCTACTTCCCGCTAAATCTGTGCTCATCACGACTTTTTTTCTCCAAATATTCCGTGATGGGTACAGAAAGTCAACACTTAAAAATTACTTTACTGTTAGGTTGAAGATGAGTTGATTCACTATGGGCTACGTTATTCAAATAAAGTAAAACATTACACTGAAGTTTTTCAGACAACATTAATTGCGTGGACAGCAAACTGTACAGCGAAAAGATGGAAAAATGAAAGGTTAACTTAAAAAAAAACCGCTCCAGTTGAAATGCTTATACAGACACGGACAATGACACGGAGAACCAGTCATATTAACAAATGCTGAAACAAATCTTGAATTATTCGCTTATTCACCTAAAAATCACCTTCATTAACATGTATGCTCACTAAGAGCGTATCCCCCAGCGTGTACGTTAACATATACTTACGAGAGAATACCTATATCTCAGATTTTGAGTACAGTTTCAAAAGTTCATTTCCGTAAACTGTAAAAGCAGTGATTACTATGCTAATTATCACAAATTAAATGCAACTTTTGAGTTGCATACACACAACCTACTAGGGAATGAAGACCATGTGCTAACAAAGAGTACACTGGAAAATGAAATAACATGTTATAACAAAAATTAAAATAAGATGATAATCGATACAAATATAGAGGATGAATATGACATATCCGAACTTCGCCAAGTATGGTAGAAGAAGCTATTTGTTTACTTCTTCTTGGCCAACCGCTAAGAACATTTATAAATCTATATGTGGCTTTGTTATACGCAATAAGTACATTCAAATTCACAAACGATGACGAACTGAAGGGTACGAAGGTACAATTGCAAGTAACAACCGTAGTCATAATAATATAGTTCTACTAAACAACGTTGAAAATAGTGGGTAATTAGGTGGTAAGTACAAATGACCAAAACTGAACAGTTTACATCGATCATTTCGAAATACAGCTAGAAGATTAAATTTACAGGAAATAACAAAAATCAGTGAAATTTGGAGTTATACTAACCATAGTTTGAGGGGGAAAGCGAGCATCCCCGGTGGGGATACTTCAGCTGACTTCTTTGGGGGGGGGAACAAAATGTGATTGAGGGGGAAAATCCCCCTCATCCCCCCCGGTAATTCGCACCCTGGCGTAATATATAATCTTACTATGTTTATAATATGTAAATGTATGTAAATCTCAATTAGTGCATTATCCCTTTCATTTATAAATGCCAAATTTTCTTTTAAGATCAAGATTCAATTAGTTAGATCGAGTATTACTCTCGCTCCCACTATAGTTTTTTGAAGATTTATCTTTTCTTGCTTGCTTTTCCAGTAATTTTCTACTGCTGTAGAAGTTTCTAGAACCGTTGAATACTTAAATTTTTTCTTCAGTTTTTCTGTCCCCGGCAAAACATATAAAAAGGCGGATTTTTTTACATAGTTTTTGCTGTTTCAGCTAAGGAGGCTTCTAGAGTAGAGGTCTATGCTGGCGGCTGTTCAGTCCAAAGGGAATCAGCAAGTAAGCTTTTTCCTGGGAGTTTGTCCTTTAGATTAGTTACTGGATGACCAGTGGATGTGTTAGTCCGTGGCTTCCTGTCCTGCTAGGGAAAGTGGTCTCTGGCCGTAACTTAGGTGAAATTCCAGAGTTAGGAATAGGAATTAAAGAATAAAGTAGGAGTTTGAGCTCTACGTCAGAGTAATGACTTAAATGGGCTGTAGTAAATGGTTAGAAGGAGTAAAAAGTAATTTGCTCTTGAGGTGACCCTAGGGAGAGAGTGAACCCAGGTCACTTAGGTTTTTTGAAAATTTCCAGGTGCTAGGGTTCTTTTCCCATTAAAATTGAATCCAGGTTGCGGTTTGGGTTCGTTCCCCGTACAATCAGGCAATAGTGAGGCTTGGCTGGTGTTTTTGTTTCAAACTGCTACTTTCGTGTTTGAAAGTATTAGAGTGTGTGTTTACCTTTTAACCTAGAGTCTTGAATGGAAGACGTAATAATATAGCTGGGCCATGAGTGACGGCTGCTACTCCTAATTCCCTAAGCTTACCAATCCTTTAAGATTTTAGTTAGTTTCCTTTTCTGGATTTCTCAGAGTGTTGAGAGTCCAAACCAGGTGTAGGCCAGATTGTTACTGAAGTGAAGTTAATCAGTCTTTGAAAGCAAGGAATATGGACCTAGAGTAGAGAGAGTACTAGTTTTCCATATTACCGCAGTTCCCAAAGAAATATTAGAGAAGTCTTTTATTGTTTATGATTAGTGATATTTAAATTAGAGTCTGTGCTCCTTGAACTCTCATGATGAGTTCTTTGGGAAGCCGAGAAAATATTAAAGATTTTCTTTCAAGGGCGAAGTAACGTCCTTTGAACCTCAAAATTCTAGTCACTCATCTTACCCTAATTAGAAAAATATTAAGTTTAATAAATATAGTTATCCATCGTAAATCCCTTGAGTGTATAATTTTAACTCAACCGTATTTTGAACCTGTTACCTAGACAACAGCGAGAGGACGATTTATTTCTTAAGGAATTTATTTCTTTTGTTGTAAAGTAGAAATGGCAGACTCGTTAGAGTGGGGTGATAAAGAATCTCGATTAGGTTTATAGTTTTCATGTAGATATAAAGTGATCAGATCCGAAGAGTGAGAGATAGAACTACTACATTGAAATATATATATATATATATATATATATATATATATATATATATATATATATATATATATATATATATATATATATATATATATATATATATATATATATATATATATTTACCTTACATAGTGGAGATAACATCCCCTATTTGTTGGGCAACAATTTTCTTGCATTTTCTAGGTTGCCTTCAGTGTTTTCCCGACATTACTTTCAGTGACGGAACATAGTGGAGATACATTCAGAACTACAGTGCATTTTATAAAGAGTAAAAACATTGTATTATAAAGAGGAAAAACATTCTATAGCTTTCCAAAGATAGGAGAAAAGCCCGCCGTTTATCTATTAGGACCAAATGCACTAGATATTTCACGAATAAGCATTAAATAAGCACTGTATACATAAATAACGCAGTAAATTTAAAGTTAAAGAACATTTATTATGCTGTACTACATTCTACAATGTGTTGTAATACAGTTGATATGTATAAGCAAAAGAACCAAAAACAAGAAATAACGCTAAAGTACTAATGTAATATGCAACGCAATACAAATGCAGAGACAGGGCGGATCCAGGAATTTTCTGAGGGGGAGCCCAGCTCTGAAAAATAAACTTAAGACATTTTTGATACTTGGTTCGCTAAATAAAAATATAGACTTAAGTGTGGCGTAAGCGTAATACGTATTTATCTTCATATTGCCAAATTCAGTTTTAGAGATACACCCACATTTTTATATTCCTAAACAAAAAGGTTGAATTCGGATAATTACAATTAATGTATAGAAACTCATTAAAATACTAAATTATCTTTATCTGAAATCGTTGAAAATAATTATTTTTACTGCACACACTCTTATTCAAAAAATACTTTCATGAGAGAGAACAAAGTATTTCTTAACTTACCTCTGAACGAAGTTAATATCCTTCCAACTAAAATGTTTCCACAGATTCTAGAATTTCCAGAATAAAATTCAGTGTCTTGATGGCTTTCAATTGTTCCTTAATACAAACTTCACAATACTCTGAAGATTACCCGATAATCAGATTACCCGATTTTAGCGGGTACCGCCTGATTTTTAGGTCCCATATTCTTCCCCCGCTTAATCATCTCTTAATCATGAAAAAACACCCGCTTTTTTGGATTGGAGAAAAATCTAAGACCACTTTGTTGATAAAGTGTTACTATACTCCAGTGTTGTGAAGTAACGTAACGCAAGTAACGCGTTACTTGTAACGCGTTACTTGTAACGCGTTACTTTTTCAGTAACGTTTCCTAGTTACGCGTTACATTTTTTCCAAAGTAACTGTAACGGTAACGCGTTACAAATTTTTAAGTAACGTACCTAGTTTGCGTTACTTTTTTCGCGTTACATTTCGGATGAGTAACTACAATATATGTATATTATTTTTCGGAAACAAACGTTTATTTCCTGTAAGTGAATTTCTCGGAATGGAGGAATGGAGCATGAACGATGTCATTGACGACAGTGAGTCACCGGCACTCAAAGAATCAGATAAGATCATAGCACCACTTGCTGTTTTTGGAAGATGAGGACAGGCTCAGGGAAATCACTTGTACTGATTGCAAGCACCTGGAAAGTTTTGTCATAGCTTTTGACAGCTCCAATCCATTCACTGAGTGAACTACGAGTGCAATTGTACCGGTAGTCTATTTTACTTTGATTGGTGTTGTTTCTATAAAGATGGAGAACGAAAATATTTTACCGTTCGGACATTTGAAAGATACTTCTTAAAAGCTGAAGATGATGGTGGATAGAATTTAAAGCTAGTTGTTCCAAACTCTATAATCCACGGGACTCTAGGATCCGCAAACTGATCTGAAAGAACTCTAATATTACAAACCATCAACAAACTATTTTCTAGTAATAAAGTAGGCTTGCTCATCAGAACAGAGTTTATTTACATTAACCCCTTACTCTATATCGTTAATATGGTACCCTAGTTGTTGACAAAATTTCCCGCCGGGGCATCACTTTACTTTTAAAAAGCATATATCGATTTTAGTACTGGCAAGTTTTGATTCACCTTCAGTTAATGTGTTCTCATTTTATTAGTTGTATTGTAATGTTTCTCAATATTCTGTATTTTCAATATTACCTAACAACATTGTTATTATTATATACAGGTAATTAGTTTAGCAAAAGAATATTAAGCAATCATTTTTTCTATCGCATATTGATGGGCAAGAGTCGAGCTAAAACTCGACTCAGATTCAAGTCGAGTTTTGAGTTGAGTCGAAGGTAATATTGTCGAGTCTAGTTCCGAGCCGAACCACTATTTTTGGCGTCTAGTTTCGTGTTGAGTTGAGTTTGATAAATGGTTCACTCGTTTTAACTCGTTTTGAAATCATGGCCTGAGTACAGTGGAAAGCGAAAGCCATGAGAAATGTAATCTAAGAAGTAATATGGCATACTTTTAGTGTTGCTCACGAGAGGGGACACTGCTCGCATCTCTTCTCGTCTCAATATCGAGACCGGCTCGGCTCAACTGAGCCGATAGCTCGAGCCGGCTCTCTTGGGGTGAACCATCGTCTCGAGCTGGCTTGGTTGGAATGAGCCATTTGCTCGATTCGGCTCATCTGGGTCGAAGGCTCTAGCCGACTCGGTTGAGCGAGCTGTTGACTCGGCTCACTTCTCGGTTCGGGTCGATAGTGAATGAGCTGTGAGCCGGGCTGCTCAAGTCGTTGACAATTCTAAACCTGGGCCGAGCAGTTTTGAAGATATTTGGCCAGTGCCCTATAACTTTTAACAATGTTTGACTCGAGGCCGAATACTCAACCTAGACCCTCAACCCAAATTCAGAAGCTCGTGAACAATGTTCTTGACTCCTAGACTTCACGACTACCGAGGTTGGCAATCAACTAGCTTTTTAGTATTCAACTACTAACCGCCTATCTTTCATGTTTAAACGCAGTATTGTTATAATTAATAATAATAATAATAATAATAATAATAGTAGTAGTAGTAGTAGTAGTAGTTGTTGTTGTTGTATCATTAATAACATAGATTGTCTATGCAAGATACTTGAAGAGAGTACTCGAAACTACACACCAGATTTGGCTCGATTCCACTTGAAACTCGACCCGAATTTGAGTCGAGCTGGAGGAAATTTCTCGAGCCGAGTTCTCGAGTCGAGCTCAAAGATGTCTGTTTCTAGTCGAATCGAGTTTAAAAAAAACTCGCCCATCCTAGAGTGACCAGATTCTAACAAACGAAAAGTAGGACACAGGTATACTAGTATATGGTAGTTTACTGCGTCGGCAATACGCATATCCTTATTTCATTTAATGTTAACCTTAAGTTAATCAACGTTTTTTTTAAAAAAAGAAGCACTGAACTAAAGTATTCCAGGAATTCAACAGCTTTGATGAATGACAAAATGGTTTATTTCTATGAACATACAGTGAAACTTCGTGTAGGGCTTAAAAAAAAAATAAAATAAAAAGATTTTCGAAGCGTGGTATTATTTTAAGAAATGAGAGAAACTTTAGACCGGCACAAAGAAACTTCTACAGGTACTTAACTTGATCATCATTAACATAAGTTGAAAAATAAACTTTTCCTACCTTACCGATATCTCAACAAGCCCTTCTCAGTAAACGCAATGAATGTATTGTAAAAAAAATGGTTTGTTGATTATTCTCCATCCCTAGTCTTTTGAGGAGTGTTAAAAAACACAGCGGTTCATCATTCAGGGAAAGAGTGCATTTGATTCAAAATGTGAAATAAGAATGAAAGATTAAGATATTGCAAATAAATTAACTCTGGACATTTCGCAGAACATTTAAAAGAAGGATATTTCTCGACTTTCTCAGCGTCTTCGCATCACGCAGGACAGCTCTTTTAAAAACAGTACTCTACTGCGAAAATCAGTACGTCTCATCACCGTAGCCCATCCCTATGAGTAACGCAGTATGGCATTTTAGTCAATGTTACATTATAAGAAAACATTCATATAGCTGTCAAGTAAAAATTTGTCCTTGCATTTACATAAAGCAATTCAGAACGTGCAATAATACTCATAATACTAATACTAATACTAATACTAATACTACTACTACTACTGATAATAATAATAAAATAGCGGTAGTAATAGTAGTACGGAAAATTGAAGTAATAATATTTTTTCACATATTCAAAGTTTCCGACCTAAAAGTAACGCGTTAGTAACGCGTTACTTTCGAAGTAAAGTAACAGTTACTTTTTTGGGGCAAGTAACGCGTTAGTAACACGTTACATTTTAAGAGAAAGTAAAGTAACTTGTAACGCGTTACATTTTTACAAGTAACTTACCCAACACTGCTATACTCAACGTAAACCGATACATATCTGTGTCAATCTCAATCGCGATTGAGTTAAATTTGGACTCAAGCTCAAGACTCAGGCTGTGAGCTATTTGGCCAGTGGGCGTGCGCAGAGCCGTTTGCTAATAAGAGATCTGTTCTAATGCACAGTGTTTTTTTTATTTTTATTTATTTGTTTATTTTTTCTAGCTTATGTGTTTTTATTGTAATGTATTGGATGTTATATACGAATGATGGTGTTGTGACAAACATACTTGAATTACTAATGACTTTATAAACTTCAAAAAATGTGTCATAATCGTACACATTTTGCTTCAACCCATGAATGGTAATGTATGATCTCATGGGTGTGTATTTCTTTGATGACCATTCTATTCAGTCCAGCTGAACAAGTCTGTTTTTACCTAGTCTACGCGTTTACCTAGTCTTTATATATTCAGAAATGATTGCAAATTGATCCTTAGCACTTTGTTTAGCTTAGATTCATTATTAATATTTTTTATTTTAAAATGTTTATGCTGTATTTCATATATTGTGAAACCGTAGTAATTTTGTATGCTAGTACGATTTCAAGTAGCAGTCTTTAAAAATGATTAGAAATTTTATAAGAGATGGGCCAAGACTACTATTGTGTTGCCAAAATGTCTTGAGCCGTGGCAAAAATGTGAACTAAAGCTCACACCCTCACACACCCACGCGTTGAGCCAATAAGGGTTCAGCTGTTGCTAAGCGAGAGAAAGCGAGTGGAATTCCTTCAGCCGATAGCAGCGCTTGCAACGGAAGACTAGGGATCAAGTCAATGTGGCATTAGAATAAATATGTTTTACCTTTATTATGATAAAAATTTAGAAATTATTTTTTGTTTTTCTTAGAGAGAAAACCGTATGAACAATATCTGCCATATGTCGTTTGCTTTTTTCTAAACTTGCCTTACATATATCCTTACAATTACAGATATCTTACTGTAATACTTACTTTACAATCAAGACTCACTTTTGTTGAACTGAATAAACGCAAAAAGTAAATTTGTCTACTTTAGTTTCTTTAGAAAAGTACATTGGATGTGTCACTTAAAAAAGAAATCAATTAAAAAAAAGGTTCGAAGGATCCGAGATTAGTATTTCTAATACACAAGTTCACATCAGTATTTACGGTTTAGAATCCCCGCTATTCTAATTTTAATATATGGCAACTTTAGAATTCATTCTTGTAAGATTAATTTGACTGTACACACTGATTTAACTTATTGCAACAACGGTAATACACATTATTAAAAGTAATTTATTGTATACAAAGTTTAAGACGGCAATACAGGACGAATCAACTCGAATACGGCTTAAGTGTTTGTCAATTACTAATTTTATCTAACAAAACGACATTAAAAAATACAAATTTGTTGAGAATGTAAACACAGTTTAAAAAGATGTAATCCTTATTTCGCCTATTTATAGGTGCATATCAAAGCACACGGCAAAACAATGGATTAAAAAAATTATCATATTACTTTATACCAATAACTGAAAGTTTGTATCATTTCGAAATGACAAATAAGTCTTAAAATAATAATTTCTTGCTATTCGTTTCATAATTTTAATGCTATCTGTCTGTACTAGTGCTGCTTAAAGTACGGACTGAAACATCCTTTTTATCAAATTAGGAACCTATTAATAACATTTTCAATGTCCACGTAAGATTGCGATGTATGTACAACAATGCAAGTCCAGTCGACCTATCTTCTGTCATCCTAGACCTTATCCAGCTCTTGAATCTTCTTAGAGTTGAAAAGCTTCTTTCTGCTGTCGCTGTGGATATTGGCCAAGAAAGCAATATTTGTAACAGAGTTCAAAAATAGATAGATATTTACATCAATTTTGGAATATGAATGCTACTTGCGCCGTGTTGAACGTTTTGATAATTTCGAAGTTGCAACTTTTCTTCAAAGATCATACCTCATGTAAAAGTTTCGTTTCTATCGTGTCCCTATCGCAAAAAAGCAGAGGGAAGCATTTGTCACAAATATTTTCAATTCTTTCTTTCAATCACTCATATCTGAGATTTCTTCCAGCTATACGGGCACTAAAGTGTTTAAATCTTAGCAATTGACAGACTGTTTATAGAACGGTTCTGAAGATCAACATTAACACAATCTACTAATGGAATGTACACACATTTTTTTTTTCAATAAGACTTAATATTAGCTTCTTCTTTATCAGAAACATTGGGATAGTTTGTCCGGTTGGCTTTTTTGTCAGTCAATCGTAGAATGCGAAGAGGACATCCATGGTTCTAATTACACTTTTTTTTATGTTCAAAGATAATAGAAAAAACTGTCTTCTTCTTCAGTACTTCAATTGCATGTGTTTTCTCCTGTACCGCGCACACATCTATGTTTTCTTCTCGTAAGTGTTTACTGAGCACACAGCAGTGTTCAGGATATCACTTAAACTGACAATAGTAATTATAAATTCACCGTTAAGAATCGAATGTAATAAACAGTTTGCCATAGATGCAGAAGCGTTGTCTTGCCAACGGGATACACATTGAAGAGATTCGGCTATTTTCAGCGAATCTCCCTGGAACTCCAAAATGGAAACGTGCCTCTCGATCCAACGGGTTTCACAATAACTTCGTAGTGAGTGTCCTAACACATTTTGAAGGTCATAATTGCGTTTCGAAGACATGTGGAAAAAGGCTAAAACTTCTTGAACACAACCAACAACGTTCTTGCGCTCTGAACCTAAATTCGTTACTGACAATAAGGTAAAGAAATACCTGTAAAGACAGGCACGTATCCATAGGGACGTAACATCGAATAATGGAATTGCAGTGACGAAACTTCATTTGTTGAAGTTGATACCCCTCCACCTCGAAACCTGAAGACATATCTATTTTTATTATTATTATTATTATTATTATTATTATTATTATTATTATTATTATTATTATTATTAATATTATTATTATTATTATTATTATTATTATTATTATTATTATTATTATTATTATTATTATTATTTTACTGGAGAATAATTTTTCGCCTGAGTGCTGAAAGGGAGCATTTCTTCACAGAAAACTGAAAAAATGTAAAAGTCTTTGATTTATTGATAGAGATGGACAAGAGATGAGACTCAAATATTTTTGCGAAATAAGAGACGAGACTTTAGCATTTCTCATAGCTCGTCTCGCGTCCATCCCTATTTATAAACTGTTTGGTTATTTCAATTTCAAAATGGGGTTTCGCAGTGATTTTTATGCACTGGCGGGATAATTTCACACGCGTCACAGTAATGTTTCTCCTCAAACTGATAACTTACAGCGAGGGTGCGACCTCCTCTCTATGTGCGCCCTTCATCTATCGCGACCTAGACATGGAGGTAACAAACGCGACTTAAACCTCGACCTCGATCGCGAGGTATCTTCGGTATGTCTTTACCCTAAATATAACACATAGGCCTACATCAAAATGAAAATTAAATCTTTAAGTTTTACGTCCCACGATTATGCCGGCAAGGCTAAAGGAGACGGTGATGATGAGAAATGAAAGTAATGGTGGAGGAAAGGGAGAAAAGGGAGGAAAAGGAGGACCCCGAGGAAACCCACGAACACGGTGTTTGTCTACCACAAAGTTAATTTGGTGCGAGTTGGGATCGAACCAAGGACTCCATGCACCAGAGGTGAACGCTCTACCACTGAGCCATCCTGGCCCCTAACATCTAAGTTTAGATCAATTCGTTTTGCTAAGCTCGTTAGGTTGTACATAGATGGCGCAAAGATTATGATATAAACGATAAATACTTTAATGCACTAGAGTTTTGTGTGTTTCGTTCTAATAAAGCAATATAAAATAGAACTGATATCTTTTTATAACAATAGTTAACGAGAAATCCTTGTGCAAAGTTTCTTTAAGTAAACTATTTTTATTACAATTACTGTACTATATTACAATAAGTAATATTGTTTTTGTGTAACTACTGTGTTTGAAATAAAAAGTTAGACCCCATGGAGTAACAAACTGGTATTTTTATTAGACAAGTCAGTAATGTAATAAAATGTTTCCAAACTTATTTTTGCTCGCAAAGTATTCTCGAATTGCATCGTACAGGAAATCCAGTTACAAAACTAATTTATTTAGTACTTCGAATAACTGGCAGCAATTTATATCACTTCTCATGTGACATTTTTTTCTTTTAGGTTCAACTTTATATTACTGAACTTGACATATTGAAAAGTACACTTACAGTCACGAGGAAATTAGAACCTGGAAGTAAAGCTCAATGATTAATTCGTAATCGTTAAATTTGAAATACATAAGAGTTCGTGGTTCACTGAAGTATTTGTAAGTCTACTGATACGTAAAATTGCGTAAAACAATATATGCAGTGCTACAATTTCAGTTCACACAACCGTGTGCAAAGACATTCTTTGTATCGTGTTTGCATGTGAAGTCATTCTATTATACAATATACCTAATAATAATCGAATTTTTTCCATAGACAGAAGGTTATTTACCTCAAATTTTTATGCTAAATCATTTATTGCTCTATCACTTACAATGTTATTCTGGCATTCCGTATTCTACTTATTGTTTTTTTTTTTGTTTTTTTTATCAACGTCATTTTTACTCTGCACATTTGTATCTCGAGTGACACATATTCTGCGTAACATGTGCAGTCATGTCCAAATTGATTGTCGCATATCTATAACTGTCTTCTTGTAAGAATATAATTTGATAATTATTTTGCAGGGTACTTTTAATACTGATACTATGTGTATAATCGGGGAATGTTTATTTGTGGTGGTAAATTTCACAGGGAAAAATTATCTTACGAAATTATAATGAGTAACATAAAATGTTGCTAAATGGACAAGAAAATTTTATTTTCGCTTTATTGTTCTTATTTACTGCTCTTTTCACATGAAATTTGTTACATACATGTCTTTGCCGATTATACATATACTAACATTATAAGAAATATAATAATTCGGTATCAAATTATATTCCTACAACAACATATTTATAGACATGCGACAATTTTGGACATGAATGTATGGTGAAAAATCATATGGGAACGAAAATAGAAACGAATAAACTATAACAAACAAGTCCTTATAGCCAGCCAGCATCGCGCGTCCTTTTTCGTCCATGTTTCGCTGACTGTCTGCCGTGGAAGAATAGAATTGTCTGGTACATAAATAATGTTGAAAGTTCAATCTAGGTTTTTAGTGGTGACCGATAGAGATTTTAAAAAGCCAACTTTTTTCAGATAGAGGTTTTCCTCCCATAAAAACGCGTCTTTTTTTTTTTTTAACAAAACGACGAAATTTTCATTTTTAATTTTTTTCAATGACTTTCTTCTTCAGGAACTATGTTTGTTTCCTTGTAGTGGAGACTGCAATTAATCAAGTGCGTTTACAACTTGCACTACTTGTGAGTTACATGTTCAATCCAGGGCTGGGTGTCTTGATTAGTTTTCAAACTTGCATTGCAGTTGTCACCAGCAATGTGTGAGTTATACAACCCAAATACCGCAAGTGTCATTTCGGTTGGTTAACTATTTTATCAACTACCAGAAGTTACGCATTTTTACATATGTGTTTAGGTTTACTAAATTCAATCTAACAGAAAAAAAAACAACAAAGAAACATACAAAACGATTTTTGATTTGGTAAATAATATATATATATATATATATATATATTGCTTACGTCCTGCTCTCCATTTGAGAAGCATTTCACCTTAAGCTTCAGAAAGTTCAGTTTATAAAATTAAAGCCATAAACAAATAGGATATGGGTTAGTGTAACATCATTATTCACACAATTCCTTATTCCTTTACCTTATTTTTGTTGATAAAAGCTGAAAAAAAAATCCTATACGCTATATTGTGCATAGAACTGCATGCTCTTATTTGTTTGTTTCTTACAAGATTAGGGTTTAGTTTCAGCACTGATGCTATATGAAAAGTCACCAGTGTACACAACAGATCGTTCCCGTAGAGGTTCAAAGAGCCGGACATTTTAAGTAGTAAAATGAAATAAAATTTCTTTTTTGAATGTATAAAATAATTCATAACTCACCATATAGACCATTGTCAGAAGTGTCCGTTCTTCGCACAGTTACAATTAATTTAATATAAAACCGGAAATTTGAATATTCTATCTAAATTGCCCCATTCCTCCTCCAGAAGACGAATTTGTTATAAATGCTGTAACACGTATCCGATCAGTTTTAATAAAGAGCTTAAATTTCCCTTATTTTTTAAAAAGAATTTAAATATTCGAATTTGGCACCTTTAATTTATATTGAGTATTTTCTGAATAAATATTTTGAAATTCGAATATTATATGAATTTGTTACTTTGGGCACAGAATTTCCAAAAGAGCTGCAACGATTGTTAGTTTACTTTTAATGGGAAATTCATATACTGACTTTTATCTTCCTTACTTTGGGAACTTGTAAGATACACTAATCTTGCCAAAAAGATTTGAATCTCTTGCATCTCCTTAAGAATACGTATTTCGAACATGGTTGTTTCTTGTTAATATGCATAGCTTGATATAAATCATTACACGCAGTGGCAAAAGAAAGCATTCATTTTCATTTACATACATTCTATAATATCTTGATTCAGGAGGAGGTTTAAATCACGAACCCCTTATCTTCGTACGCCATGGTTATACGAAAATGACAGATATAAATGTTCAAAATTTCGGCTTTTATATATAAAAGCCGAAATTTTGAACATTTATATGCGTCATTTTCTTATAACCAGTTTATATACCTCTTTTCTTATATATATATTGTCTTCTTAAATAAGCATTATTCCATAGAAATCTAAACGTGATTTTTAGATGTTCATTCACAATTGTTAAGAAGAGAAAAAAATTGAGAATACTATCAGCAAATCTTCTCTTTTACTTCTTTATTCACAGGTTGGTTTATTAGCTGTCTGTCGCTATGTCGCGTGGCAACTTTTCCTTCTTGCGATTAAGACCGTCATCAGGTCTATTGTCCTGCCTCTTTTTCGGATGTTCTTTTATTCATTGCAGAACCCAAAATATGCTAGACAAGAATAAAGCATTTGTTTTGAAGGGAGCAGCATATTCTGAGCGGTCTGTTTATTACCTGTCAATCATTGTGTCGCGTGCCAAGTTGTCCTTCTTCTTCTGAGGGAAAGATAATTTGCGGTTATGACCGCTGTCACTTTTATTGCTCTGCCTCTTTTTCGGATGTTCTTTTATTTATTGGGGGTACCAAAATATTCTAGGACCAAAATATTCTGTGACAGTCCCTCTACATGGGAGGAGTTTTAACTGTCCTCGATGTTTCTGTGTTTATGTCCCTGTCGATTCTAGTAGTCTTGAAATGTGATTGAAATAGAGAAGAAGTCAGGGAGTTAAAAAAGTGGTAGAGAGTTCACCCTTTGTGTATAGGGTCCCTCCTTCGATCCCAGCACGCGCCAAGTGAACTTTGTGGTGGATACAGCGCGTGTGTGTGGGTTTTCTCGGGGTTCTCCTGCTTTTCCTCACTTTCTTTATTCCACCATTTCATTCATTTCTCTTAACCACCGCCTCCTTTACCCTAGTCGGCATAACTACGGGACGTAAAACAGATTGCTTTTTCTTTTTTTTTCTGTTAGAGGTAAATGACTAAGTAAAGTACTGTAAATAATTATGAATAGAATTTTGTACCTTCAGATAAAATATTAGCTTTCAACCCTACCCTTTGGTATTGTGAGTTGCACGTGCGCCTTTGGTGTATGCGGTTCCGGGCTCTGTTCCCGCTAGAACACAAAAACATTACCTTTTCATTTACTCTTATTAATTCTCTATCATTTTTAACCTGAAGGGCATAAACGTAAAACATTAAACTAAATAATTCCGTTTTAATGTTGTCCAGTGATTTTACATTCTCAATCATCAATTGTTGCGATCGTGTTATATCGGCCAGCATTTGGAGTAGATTCATTAAAACTTACCTGGCTTCTGCCTAATCTATTCAACATTACATGGTGTAAACGACTGCAACTATAAACAATCTTAAATGATATAAAGAGTTATATTATTGCACCTAAAAATTTACAAATGTACGTTTCTGGAAACTTTTGGGTATCGAAACTGGTTACGTCTTGCTTTGACATTGGCAAAATCATTAATAACGTTATCAAAATCACGTTTAACAGTCAAGTGATTTTCGATGGTTAAAACAGCTAGATGAACAAGTTTTTCCCTGAAAAAGAGTAAATCCCAAATATTTTTTGGTATTCTTGACAATGTGGAAAACGACCTTTCTCCTGCACAGTTAGTTGCTGATGTTAATGAAAACACTTTAAGGCAAATACTTATGTTAGGATATGTCCTGAAGAGTTTTCGATATGACTCGGTTAAGTTGCGATAGTGACATTTCTTCAGCACTTCCCAACTTCTCTTGAGCTAAAATTCCTTTTAAATGAAGGCACTCAACAACAAACGAAGAGTACTCGATGTCAGCTGCATATGCTTCCTGCAGAGAAGTCGCTGCTGTGGTAAGTTCTTTGGCACTCAAGTTGCATAGATTTATTAAGAAGGAAAATTTGCTGAGAAATTCATTGTAGACCGCGATTCTTTTGTTCAATTCGTAAAGAAGCTTGTCAATGACCGCAACAAAGGTTCCTTGAAGACGATTATCTGTTTTTTTTATCTCCTTTTCCTCTTCTGGTTCAGATGATTCTGATGCATCAAAGAATTTCTTCCTTTTTCTTAATCATTTAGGCCTGTTTCCTATGCATTCACCATCAGTTTCAAGAACAGTTTTTAGTTTTCTCTCACCAGCCATCTTATAGAACTTAAACATACATTTCAGTTCACCCACAAATGTAATCAGAGATGTGTGCTACAATCATAACGGGTGATGCAGCAAAATCTGGACTATGCGCTGGGTTCTGTGACATTTAATGCTAAGTATTAGGAACAAATTAATATATGCAATATGGAGAGAGTTTCAAGCAGTATTGATACATTTTTGTTTGTCTTCAACAGGAACCAATAACTAGAGCAAGCGAAGACATCCTCCGTTCCCGAGTGTACAAGTTCTACTCCGCCAAGATCCAGTCCAGAAAATGGTTCACTGTACGGCACTTTATGGCTAAAGGAGTGCCCAGAAGTACTATCTATGGCATTTTGAAACATTTTTACAACACACCAGCGTCTCGTCGACCTGGCTGAAGTGGATCCAACGCCAAAATAAGTGGAGGAAAATTGACCACCTTCAAGCGTTTGTTCGATCACAAGGATGGGGTTTCGCAGCGACAAGCAGCTCTACGGCCCCAATGTAATCAAAGCACGATCTGTCGGAAGCTAAAGAAGGTGAATGTGAAGGCATACAAGAGGAAACGAATCCCACAACATACTGACAGGCAGAAATCCGAGGCGAAGAGATTGTTTGGTTGGCTGTATCGAAAGTTTGCAAAGGCCTCCTGGATCCTCGATTACGAATTCCATTTCACGCTGTCCCACTCCACCATAAACGCCAACAACATCTTGTACACCTTAAGTAGAGACGATACGCCACCTAGGGTGAAATTCCATCCCAAAACTAAGTTTGAGAATAAGGTTCTCGTTTGCTTGCCATCGGACCACGCGGATGGTCAAAACCGCTTAACAAGGAGTCCAATGATAGGGTTTACCTGGAGGAATGTATTAAGAAAAGTCTGATTCCACACATTAGAGCACACTACGACGACAACGACATGTTCTGGCCTAAACAGTCAATTTGCATTACGCTAAAATGTGGTGAAGCACTTGGAACAAGAAGGCATCCATTTTGTCGCCAAGGAAGAAAACCCTGCCAACTTTCCGGAGGCCAGATGTGTTAAGGACTTTGGGGCTCTGTTGGAAGACCTAGTCTATGCCAATGCCTGGAGAGCCGAAAACGCTTTCCAGTTCATGAATCACATCAAGTTATGTCTGCGACAAGTGGACGTCGGACATATACAACGCCTGGTGGAGAGCACTAAGAAGAGGATCGATCAAATTAGGCGCAATTGTGTAGTTGAGAGTTGAATAAATATGTGTTTCGTAGAATTTGTGTTACCCTTTCTATTGCTCCCTTTCCTTTCCTTTTATGTTAACAATCTGCTACAGATATATTTTGTTGCTGGCAGTCCAGATTTTGCTGCATCACCCGTTATTATGGGATTGTATCTTTTCACTCACAAAAATAGGTTTACTTAGAATGTCTCCCCATAAGGCTATCATAAACAAAGTTTAAGAGGAAACAAGCTTTCTTAAAAGCCCTTTAGCTTTGGTCTTTGTTTTTTTATTTTCATCTTGGCTGAGAATCATACACTTGAGAGCCTTTGCAATTGCCTCAAAATCTCTGTTGAAGGTTTTCCATGCATCTTCCACAGTGCACCATCGTATTATGCTCAGTAATTTAATAGAAATATTCTTATCGTTAGGCTTGAAAAATGATTCTAAAATATTCCATTGATGGGTCGAGGAAGATAAAAACATTATAGAGTTCTTGTAACAAGTCAAAAAAATGATCTGGAGATATAACAACATTCTGCCACACCAAAGCCAATTTGTGAAAGTATGAAAGTACGATTGTCGAGCTACCTATGCCGCCCTTTTCAGCAGATTCATCAACTGATCAAACCACCATAATAACCAACTGACTTACGACAATATTTGCTACGACTAATCTTCTACAATATTATCACAGTCACGGCCATTAAAAAAAATGGCTTTCGCTTATTTTATTGAGTCGTAGGTGAAATATGTGTTTTCAATAGTTTTGTCGTTTTTAAAATATTATTTTTTTAAATTCCGTTCCTCAAAATTTGTCGTCCTGGTCCCGGTCCCATGTAGCTCATGCCTAAATCCGGCCCTGCATACCAAGTGCAGGTATTTTTTTTTTTTTTTTTTTTTTTTTTTTGCAGTAGGATGATCCGACACACACATGCGCTGTCACATTCACTCATGTCAACTAGAATGTTTTTGTGCGTTGTTAAGTAAAAGAGACAGTAGAATCCATGCCACAAATCACTACATCAACAAATCGCCAACTTCACTCACTGTGATCATGTGCACGCCCAAACAACAGCCTGTTTCCCCACTTCGACATTTCCTGGGCTTTGCTCATCTTGACACACTTTTCTTGTGTTGGACAGTTTAATGTGGTTCGGATCCCATGTTAAGCTGTAGGTTCACCTCTCATATAGCCTCGCTGCTGGAAGGGACGTTAAACTCCAATCTAATCAATCAATCAAGTATTACACAGACTAGATGAGTAGATTTTACTATAATAAATACTCGAAATTATAGCCCTACTATTTAACTCCTGACAGTTGATAAACGGTGATAAGCTTTGTGTGAAGACCTATCATTTTCGTATTGACGTCTGTCTGTATGTATGTATTTACATTTAGAGAATATTTCGTCAACGATAAATTACGTAAAAGATTACATATACACACGGGGCCCTACACAATTTTCTATTTGGTTCAATATTCGTGAAGTATCTGACATTTAACATGAATTGCCTTCCAAACGGAGCAAGCTACAGTAAAATTCACTATACCAGTGAATTTCCGAGGAAATAGTACACGAATTTGATGTATCTCTTGCACCTATTCCCACTTGAAAAAATCAAAGTTGGATCCAATATGGTGGATCCAAGATGGCGGCCGGAGTGGGTAACATGTGTCAAAGAAGCAGTACTTGATCCAATTTGTTTTTCATATGCCCCTATTCGTGTCCAGTTACATCTAAAGAAACTAAAAGCAATTTTGTGTCCGAGTGTTATAGTAGTGTATGATTGAATTCCGGATATATGGAGACCCATGAATAAGCAAATTACCCGTATGGACCGCTAAAATTAGTAAAATACACATTGGGGTGCGAAGAACTTTGCATTTGAGTCAATTTTATACAGATCCCGAGGGGACACTTCGCGAATATACCTTTGTAAGACAAGGGATTGAAACCATTTCTTTGTGGGGAGGAGCTAACTTAGGTTCACCTTACATTCATATATATTTACGAACAACTGAAAGTTTCAGGGGAGTGAAGCTAGTCGCAGGGTGTCTCAGCTCCCCCGGCAACCCCGGCAACCGACGAGCCTGAATCCAGATGACTAGTGCCATCACTGGTGCTAACATGATAGAAATCAGTTGTCGCAACCTCCTAACCATTTTGTTCTAACTTCATATTCAGCTAATATCCAGGTTTTAAAACTAACAGAATAGTTCCGAAGGATTAGGACATGAATTGCGTACGAGAAATATTACCAGGTAATTTGAGTAAAGTAATTACTTGTACTTGAAGTATCAGATATTTTTATCACTGTCTATCGATTGAACAAAGGGAGCATGCCACTCGAGTGTTCTAGTGGTCTGTTGACAATATATAACCTCCGTATCAACTCTTTCATGTCACCATCTCTATGCTACATAAAAATAGATTTATTCAAATGAATTACGGATTAAGGCTAAAGATTCAGTTTCCGAAAATAATCTTTAGGTATACATTGAACGATATAAGAGGAGTTATTTCTCGTATCAATAACTTTTTGACTCGCACAAGTAACATCATCTTAGTGGCCCAAGCAGATTTTGAACGAATTTGGCAGGTAATTAGATACTAGATATAAAATAAACGAATACATTTTTTTCTTTTCTTGTCTGCGGCAAAATGGTTCTTGGGAGCAAAAGCTCCCGCCAAAAATTTGAAAGTTAACTTTAAGAACGTAGGAAGCAGTAGACCGAAGCGAATGTGAAACTGTGCATAAATATAGTGGCTGTAAATAAGGTAATATGTGCTTCGCTATTTCCTTGACAAAACGATTAGGTAGAGCAGAGGCCCCTGCACGAGGTGTCAAAATATTTAATGAGTGTAATTCAGAACTACCGAATTGAATGCGAATGAAGATAAAGCGAAAGTCAGTTGTTGGTGTAGGAATATCCAACATACTACATGGTTGTGGCATTTCAGTTACACCGTGAATTGCGTAAGGACAGAATGAATATGGGACCTACAGAGAATCAAAAGGGCGTGTATGCTCTACGAGTTCAAACTGGGTTCAAACGCCGCTGCAGTGGGGTGGAAGATATGCCAGGCCTTTGGCGAGGGTGTCGTGACTACGTCGACAGTGCAGCGGTAGTTTAACAAGTTTAAGGACGGTGATGAAACACTCGAAGGCGCGCCACGTACCGAAAGACCAACACATGTACAAAATGGAGATCTACAGTCAGCAATTGAGGCGAACAGTACCAGACATGTGAGGAACTTAGACGATAATTCAGTGTGAGTGGAGAAACCATTCGGCAGCACCTTCATCAATTTGGGAAGCACACTACAAGTTGGGTTGATAGGTCCCACATAATTTCCGGGCCAGAAGACAACGAAAACAGACACCTGTATTTCTTTGCTGTCTCGTCTGAGGAAGGAGCCATTTCTGAACAGGGTATTCACGTGTGATGAGAAGTGGGTCCTGTACGAAGTTCTACGGCACCGCCATCATTTGCTAGCATCCCTTGAACAAGTTCCAAAACAGCCAAAACCAGCACTGCACCAGAATATGGTCCTTCCGTGTATTTGGTGGACTACTCGCGGGATCGTACTGCCACCAGCTGGACAGAGTATCAATGCTACTGTGTACTGTCAGCAGTTGAACCGCATTCAAAAAAAAAAAAAAAACTCAAAACTCTGGAGCCAACACTTCTGAATCGTAAAGGGATCTTCTGTTACAGGACAACGCTAAGTCCCACGTGGCTAGGATTACCTGGGCACCATTCTACGCCTTGGATGGAAAACACTATTTCATTCACCATACTCCCCGGACATTCCAACATCCGATTATCACCTGTTCCATTCCTTGGACAATCACCTTAGAGGACTCCAGTTCAAATCCCTAGTGCAAAATGCACTTGATACTTTCTTCGCTTCACGGCCCCCCAAGTTCTACCGCGATGGAATCCATGGCGTTCCAGTACGTTGGCAGAAGGTCGTCGATGCTGATAGAGACTATTTTTGATCTTCCAGGTACGTCTTAGATGACATATCGATGTTCGAAGGTTGTGGGTGAAAAAACGATAAAACTTCCTTTGTTACCTTTATATAATAGACGTTAAATAAGGGCCTACGTGTTTCGTATTTTCCTTGATAAAGCGGGTTATTGGGGGCACGAGCCCTCGCCAGAGAAACATCGTATCGAGTCCGATAACGAAGAGAGAGGAAGAAGAAAGTAAATGAGATGTTTATAGAGAGATGAGAGGGAAAGGAACCAAAGACATAGTTTATTGTGCAGTATACACACCTAGATGAAGACCATTGTAATTATTATTTATATTAAGACGTCGTGAGAGATTGCTTGTCGTTCTTTCTCCACTCCCTTTGTGTACTTTAACACCAGCAGTCTTGAGGCCTTAGCACATGAATATCATATGTACCAAGTGTCGGGTACCTAAAAAGTAGCTGGGACACCTATATGGCACATGCCTAGCACATCCTGTGCTGTTAGGGCTATACATGTACTGTATCTTAGAGGCGAAACAGTGAGATAGTAAGAGTTTGTTCTGTGGAAGGTAAACTTTTATTGTAGTTTTGGCATGCATGAACCACATGGATTAACGTTCGTGAATGGTTTATAACTTAGCTAAATATTATAGTAAACCCTCTGTTACATAAACTTGACGTTTCAATAAGAACGCAAAGCTAAAATCAATTACTAAGGCATTTTCCTCTAAATAGCACCATCTGAATAAAATAATTAAATTTTTGCATATTGAAGAACAAGGTTCAGATTTTGCAATGAAATTCAAGGTATTTTTTTTCTGTACGTCATTATATGAACATCTGTCTCAAGATACCGGTGTGAACTTTCTAATGACTAGTAAGTTAGCGTACGCACCTTCAGTAAGTGAGGCTCAGGTTCGAATCTCGGTGAGAGCTCATATGGTTTGGATCCCACGTTAATCTGTGGATCCATGTCTCTTACAGCCTCTGTGCTTAACAGGACACTAAACACCTAATCAATCAACCAACCAAGACACTATTTATAGCCCTTTATACAATATATATGCTAGGCTTATTTTATTAACCTTTTGATAATAAATGATAGCCCAAGGAGAAACAAAGAAATATCGAAGTTAATTTTGAATGAATATTTTACCAACACAAATATTTATTATAAATTGCGAGTATTTATTTTAAGTACTTTATGATATCGATATAATTTTTATTTAATTCCTTAAGATGACCTTTCTTCCAAACCTTCCCTCTTCTGATGTACTTACTCATACTAATGTTACAACATTTGAATAAATTCACTTCGAATTTTCATATAAAATGTCCTTGGAGTAATTACTACCAGTTATTGTGTCCAAGTCTTCGGCTCACTGTTTCCTGTAGGCTAAAATCGTTAAGTAAAAGCTCTAATTATTATCTTTAACAAATTTATTTATTTATTGTTTAGAGTTTGTTATCAACGAGCCCGAACTCCATACCGGATTTTTTAATCCAAGTATTCAAATTGTTTACTGCAATACAGTATTAGGAATTAGCATGATGCACTAGGACTTGGAAGTTACCTTTCTACAACCAACATTACACATCTTTCTTAAGCAGATTAGTATAAGATTCCAGGATATTAGCGTTACTGACAGACTGACATGTTTTTGTATTATAAATATTAAAAAAGGAACTCATAGTAATGAAGAAATACATGTAAAAAATAAAAAAGTCTTTTTTACTCAAATAATATTGAACCTGTATCCCATTACTAAACAAAACAATGTAACTCACAATTTAAGAATAAGGTAGAAGATTGCATGACACAGTTTAGTACTGTATTTAATAGGTAGCTATGTATGAATGCGTAACTACTGTACATATGTTCATGCACGTGTGATATTCCAAGGCCGGCCGGCTGTTTAGTTATTGCCGGGGAGGCAGGCCGTACTCAACATCAAATGCCCTCATCACGTGCTTGAAAGTTTATGACGGTACTCTAACCTGTTAGTAGGTGGCGTTGACCTCAAGAAGCACATGGTTTCATGTGGGCGAATGAAAAAGAGCCATTTAAAGAACATGATAATCATTTTATCATAATAGAACTCACTATATATAAATTCCTCGTTCTTTTGTCGTGACAGATTTAGTTTTTTTGGTTATTTCTCTCTGTCATATAACAAGGTGAGACTCACGCCTAAAAAAAAAAGAAGTTGGACCGCTTACTCACAAGTAAACCTTACGTTTGGGTGAATCGAGTTGCTGACTGAGACACATATGAGAAAGTAGTACTAAATGTGGTCAGTATTTCAGTGAAGTTGTAGGTGCGAAGCTCCAGGGGTTTAGGAGATACAGCTATCAGAACATCACATGGAAGTACAGAATAGTCTTCATACAGTTGGAGGTAAAAGCTCTGTAAGATCTCTTGTAACGACAAAAGGTGAATAACAAATATATGGGTACATATTAGAACTAGGGGGAAGTCATATAGTAAGGATATACCTGACGGCGGCCATCTTGAAATCCACCATTTTGAATTAAGGTTAAGTTTTTAAAATAGGAATAGGGTCATGTGATATATGATTTAAGGCTCAAATTTAATCAGAAGAACAATGGTGACGTTAATTTTGATTTACGCGCAATTGGTAAAAAGTTACAGGGAAATTAAATATTGTTGCAGCATACGTATTAGTCCTTTACCCCACCTTGTAAATTTTGTGTTAATGATAATAATTAAATAAAAAGCAGGTGGATAAATATTAGGTCTATGGTAAGAGTTGCCTTGATGGCGGCCATGTTCAAATCCGCCATTTTGAATCAGACAAAAGTTTTAAACAAAACGCATAACAGTGACACCTTATCAATAGCAAATTTTACCATAAATCCAACGGTATAACCATTTTGCTTTATCATTAACCAGCACAAAATTAAATGGTTCGCTCCTTACGACTACTGCTTTGACGGAATTGTTAACGACAAATGTCAAGTGTAACTCGATTGAATTTGTCAGGTGTGCTCACTGTGAACAGAGCATTTGTGCAAGTCATGCACTCTTTTCTGAACTACATATTGATTGTAGTAATTGAGGACTTTTCTGGAAGAAAGACCCAAGTTCAATTATGACTCAATTCCACTTTGGTGATTTTTCCTTAAATTAGAAACTTGTTTATGCGATAACAAATGCTGGTTAATGATAAAGCAAAAATGGTTATACCGTTGGATTTATGGTAAAATTTGCTATTAATAAGGCGTCAATGTTATGCGTTTTGTTTAAAACTTTTGTCTGATTCAAAATGGCGGATTTGAACATGACCGCCATTAAGGCAACTCTTGCCATAGACCTAATATTTATCCACCTGCTTTTTATTTAATTATTATCATTAACACAAAATTTACAAGGTGGGGTAAAGGACTAATACATATACTGTAACAATATTTAATTTCCCTGTAACTTTTTACCAATTGCGCGTAAATCAAAATTAACGTCACCTTTGTTCTTCTGATTAAATTTGAGCCTTAAATCATGTATCACATGACCCTATTCCTATTTTAAAAACTTAACCTAAATTCAAAATGGCGGATTTCAAGATGGCCGCCGTCAGGTATATCCTTACTATATGACTTCCCCCTAGTTCTAATATGTACCCATATATTTGTTATTCACCTTTTGTCGTTACAAGAGGTCTTACAGAGCTTTTACCTCCAACTGTATGAAGACTATTCTGTACTTCCATGTGATGTTATGGTAGCTGTATCTCCTAAACCCCTGGAGCTTCGCACCTACAACTTCACTGAAACACTGACCACATTTAGTACTACTTTCTCATATGTGTCTCAGTCAGCAACTCGATTCACCCAAACGTAAGGTTTACTTGTCAGAACAATCAACTTGTTAATTTAGAAATCTTCCTTCCAATCGAGAAAATAATTTTAACCATATTCAGTATTTCCAACTCTCTGGTAGGTTCAAATTTAACTATGTCTATATATAGAAATGAACAGGATGTTGTACGAACATCGCCACTTACTGAGAAAATGGCTGAAAGATTTTTTAAAAAACATAGCACTGTCTCAAACCGGGTTTTTATTAGTTGAACGTAATTAAAATGCATATACTAAAGACAGGAAGTCCAAAATGTATGCCAAAATTAGAGCATCTCATGATTCCTTGAAATAAGGATGGTGAAAGGGGGAACCACAGTTTCTGTAATATTTTAATTTCCTATTTTGTATTCGTAAAATGTCCAATGTGAAAAAACGGCTGACAGTTTAAAATAAATTTTCGAACAGCTGGTTAGCACTTTAGTAGACCTGTGTTTTTATCATCTCATTTCGATTGAAATAATATCCTAAGGGTAAAAAATGGATTGAAATATATATATCTCAAATATTTTTTTGTGACCATGCAAGAAACGGTCATTTCAGCTAATTGCCTTTAAATATTAATTTTCCTCGTTCATCTTGGAACGTTCTCTATTTACTTTCGAGCGAGTATAAAAGAGAAGGAAGTATGATGAACGTTGGGGGGACCGGTCATTTTGCAATCGACTTACTCGGGCTCAGGCTCGTTATCCTCAATGGAGCTCTTGTTCGCTAATTTTAATGAGAATCATATTAGGACTAATTCGAGCTTGGGCTCGATATTCACAGTTAGATTATGACTAACTGATGATTGCAAGTGCGTAAGATAGCCCATCCAGTGGGGATCTTAAGGGACCGGACACACTACATTTTCACTCAAGAGTTGTGCATGAGGAAACATTCAGCGCGATGAGTGCCGCGCCTGCTCATACCAAAAAGTTCTGCATTGGTCACAGGATTCGCTTTCAAATGGAAACTGGATCTCCCGTATTCGCCTAATCTTAGACCCAGTGATTTCTTTCTGTTCTCAAACTTTAAGAAATTCTTGGTGGCAAGAACTTTCAGTCTAATGAAGAAGTCATCTTCACAGTGACAGAGTATTTGCAATCCTGACTAGTCGTTATATTCTGTTGATGTCAAGGTATTGGAAGGTCGTTGGCAGAAGCATCTTAACCTTCGAGAAGATTATTAAAAAAAAATAAAATAATAATAATAATAATAATAATAATAATAATAATAATAATAATAATAATAATAATAATAATAATAATAATAATAATAATAATAATAATAAAACGTCAATCACACTGATATTTTGTTTCTTTCTATTATATTCTTAGAACTTTCCAAACAACCCACGTACATGAGGAGCAGGGAAACTTTCCTTTGATTGGTATAGTCGTTTTTCGAAAAAAAAAAATGTAAAAATTTTAATTTTCTACGTTAAAATTTTTAGAAGTGTTTAAACACCATATCACGTTATTTATGCCAAAAAATCATGTGGTATCATTCACTGATGAATATTATAGCCAAAAGTATAAAAAAGTTTAAAATTTTCTCATATTTTAAAAATTTCGAGATTTTGTCTATTAAGTTTTCACTGGAAATACGGATGCTTAATTTCACACAATTGAAAGAATTCTAGATTAGCTTTCTTAATAATCAAAATGACATTAGTAGAAAGATAGAAAAGAATTCAAAACCGAAAATTTTTATAATTGATTTTAGTATTCGATAATAAGCTCCAGGTCATATATCAGACAGAACTACTGATAAAGTTTAAAAATGAAGTTGTTTGAGGATAATGGATACATTCTAGAAGTAGATAAAAATATAACAAAACATAGGCCTACTTGATTTCAGTTTAGTATCTCACTATTTAGAAGGTGTATCTATTTATGAGTTGAGGATCTAAACAGATAATCTTTAAGAACAGTGCGAACACTTGTGATAAAACTCATGATAATGCACAAAGATTGCATATTCACTGTTTTTCAGCTACGATAGAGCTTTCGCGATGAGGAAATGTGTATTTGATGCTACATTTTAGTATTATCATGAAACAGTCGGATAATCACACATACACAAATGCCGATTGAGTCGTATGTTAGAAGATCGTTACGCTCACTTCAACTGTCTGTTTTTAGTCTGTCAGTTCTATTTGTTTCTTTAGGTCACATTCAAAATCTTAGATAGACATATATTTAAAGTCATATAGATTCTATTGTATATACATACCATGTTTTGCATTTATATTCTTGCAGTTTGGTACGGCAGTACAAATATAAATGTCAGTTATTTCTTTCCGAAACATAGACAATATAATACAAAATGCTTTCATACATGACACTGCACTATATGCAAATAAAACACATCAATTTCTTGGGTCTTTGAAATATGCTATTCTGAAAAATTTGGATTCCCTTATTATCACTTTCCCTCTTACATTTCTTCGTAAATAATTCAATAACAATTAATATGATAAGTTTAGAAAGTTGGCATGTTAATACTTATAAATAGAGAGAGGCAAAGTATGAAGAAAAACACGAAAATATGAAAATTGTACGTACCCTAGTAGCAGAGACAACTTGCAAACCGCTTGCTGTAAGCTTGCATTGGAAGTCGGCAAGCTGGCATCCGGCTTGTTTGTAAAAGGTGGAAGAATGCCGCAACCTGAATTCCAGTAACGAAGTTACGTGGGAGCAACCTTGCATTCAGGGTTCCATTCAAGCTTGACACAAGCGTTTTACGTTGGTGACAAGTCAATAGCCAATGAACGGCAAGCGATCTATGATCTAAAGTATCGCTTGCAACTACAAAAAAGGCAGATTTTATGAAAGCACACGTTGAAAGGACAAGTGTAGGAAGCCAAAAGCCAAGTACGCGTCAACTGGCCGAAAGCTTTCTTGCGACTTGAGTATGTAGTACATATGATTTGTAGTATATTTATGATATTATATGATAATGATATGACACTCATATGAAAATCACATAATATGTATTATGTATATCATACTACATTTGTCATGCATTTTAAATCATATCATGCATAGAGTTACACATCGTTTGTTATATCTATCTACAAGAGTAGAAGTGATTCGTCATCGCCCAGGCCAAACGCAATACTACTATAGGTAAAAACGTGAAATTTGAACAGAATGCTCCTTTGTTATGAATGCAAGAGATAAGAAAGATATTTTTGAAATATGTGTTCGAAGGACATTCTGCCAATTTGTGAGCTTCTCACGAATCCCTGAAGTTCGAAAGATCAAACTTCGCACATGAACTTGTCTATAAAATAACCAGACTCATGTTTTTAAAATTTCACTCGTAAAAGAAGGGAAAGGTCACATTTCTCTAATACTCAAATATCCCTTTCTTTATTTAGAAAGTTTCCTAATGTGAAGATTATCTTAAGTTGATGTGAAATTCATTATATAAAACCTTAGTTAAAAATAAGGGAATAAGTGTTTTGTCTGTTTTGTCGTATTCGAAAATTGCATTCCTAAAGCGGAAATTTCTATAATACTGAAGTTCTTTGGTTTTTATTCAGTAAATGGCTAACGTGAGTATTCACTTAAGTGGGAGATATGAAACTCGGTATATAAGCTCTTAAGTAAAAACAGCTGTTTGGGACAGCGGTGGCTCAGTGATAGAGCGTTCACCTCTGGTGCTTGGGGTCCCGGGTTCGATCCCAGCCCCCGCCGAATGAACTTTGTGATGGACAAACACCGTGTACGTGGTTTTTTCGGGGTTCTCCCGTTTCCTCCTACTTTCTTCATTTCATTCATTACTCATCATCACCGTATCCTTTAGCCTAACCGGCATAACCGTGAGACGTAACTCTCAAAGATTTCATTTTAAAAATGGCTGCTTGTCTTGAGAAGCTCAATCATTTTCAAAAAGCCGCTTCTTTCTCTGTTACCGCCTTTTCGTTGCACGACGACAAACGTATAAAGCGGTAATGGCTAATTGATCCAGTTCTGCTTTGACTAGAAGTTTGACGGAGGAGATGGAACATGCTCTTGGAACTCTGAATCGATTGCATAAAACCGCTTCTCAACATCTCTTAAAGTTCTTGCTCTGGTACCTGTCGACAGACGGACGAACGGACAAAGCCTTTCTATAATACTTCCAACACTTATGCATAGCATAGTTTGAAAGTCTAACAAGTACTGGAACTCATTGATTTCATTAAGAAAATGTCTAAATAGATGCACGCCTCAGATATGTAGAGGGCACTTTAAATCCTAACATTGCCTATTAAAAAGATTCTTGACAGTAGTAAAAGTATGTAAAGGATTGATGGAATCCTTGAATATCCTTAATTTCCTTTACTAACACAATATCCTACATATTTTTTTTCCTTACTAGTAGTTCAGGACAGTAGGGTTATGAACATCTTGATCAGCTTACGGTTGGAAACCCTATGTACTAGAAACAAGAAATATGGCGTAGAGCGGATGTCGGCTGACTACACAAGTGAAAATTTATGTCTATTAAGTTTACCAACCAATTTTGTACCTTCTTTCCTAATTAGCAACAAATTATAGACGTTTTAGAAGTCTTGGTATGCTTGTTTACAGATATATATATATATATATATATATATATATATATATATATATATATATATATATATATATATATATATATATATATATATATATATATATATATAACTTTAACTGTCATAATAATTTTGGACAGAGAAAATGGTTTTTGCGGCTATTAACAAGCGAATAAAACAGAATTTTTAAAAAGACACACACACACACACACACAAACACACACAAACTCCGAAAGAAGAAAATACTGTAGTTCCGAAATTTCCAAATGTATAGGTGAAAAACCTTTGTGAACTACACCGACCTATGCTTCAAAGTTTGTCGTCAATTTAAAGAATAACCTTACCTTTACAATAGCTCCAGCAGGAGGAGAAAAAATTATAAAAAATAAGAAAAAGAATAATAAAAAATATTACACTTGTTATCAGCGTACGTGAGTCTAATACAAACCATAGTCGTATTTTAGCATCAAGACTGGGCTAAGTGAGGTTGCCAACTGATCGGTATTTTACCGGGTCACTGGTATTTTTGTCAGGCTTACAAGGGACATCACCCAACACTATTCACGAACTGACAAATCGCAACTCTTAAAAGATGTAATAAATTTAGAAAACATGAACCATGGCAACAATTGCAAAGTGCCAGTTAGAATCTTAAAACATGCGGTGAAAATTAGGAGTGTTGCCAATTTGAAAGATCGAATAATGGACGTTTGGTGCACATTAGAAGCAGTCCTAAATTCATACTGGTTAACTGTAGAAAATAAGCATAGATCTACTATTGGCTTTTCCGGAAAATTTACTATTAAAATGAGGTGTCACATGCTATGGTTCTCATTTTCAAAACCACTTTAATTCAAAATGGCGGATTTCAAGATGGCTGCTGTCAAGGACACCCTTACCGTATCACTTCCCTCTAGGCATAATTTGTATTAACGAAGCTTTTATCAACTTATTATTAATATGCGGGTTAGAAGCGGAGGTAAGGGACTTACGCACATCGTAAGTATGTAAACAATTAATATGCCTGTAACTTTCCCTCAAATGGGAGTATCTTAAAACTAACTTCACCATTGTCTTTCTGATTAAATTCTAGCCCGAAATTATGTATTGCATTATCTTATTCCCATTTCAAAAACTTGATCTTAATTAAAAATGGCGGATTTAAAGATGGCTGCCGTCAAGGTCACGGCTACAATACGACTTTCCCCTAGGCCTTATATGTATCTACATGGTTGTTTTTTCATTAACACTCCGTTTACAAAGGGTAGTAAAGGACTTCTGCAGTAATCTCTAATAACCACATCACAACTCTTAAAAATTATAGAAAAATAGAAAACATGCACCATGGCAAAAATTTCTGTCATAAATAATATATACATGTCCTCTATCAGCAAAAAAAAAAAAAAAAAAAAAAAAAAAAAAATCATTGAAATCGGAGCCGGACAATTGGATGACATATATTTCAAAGTTTAAAATACAATAATTCTTTATCTGTTTTGAAGATTATAATCTTGTGCCGGTAATTTTATTTTTCAAAGTTGGCAACCGTATATATAAGATGTAAACGTATGGTTCTCGGGATTAAATCACTATTTGTCTCATCGGAAGGAACAGAAATAATACAATAGAAGTCTCCAGAGCTCCTCCATGTATACATGTTCCACGCTCTTGGGCCTCTGATGCGTAAGACCATGGTTCGATTCTTGCTGGGAGTGCATATCATTTACAGCAAATAAACTATATATCAATGTCTAAGCCTTAACTCTAAAATGAGAAATCAAACACGAAGCAAGCAAATAATAGACCTATATAAATTATTTTAATCTCCATGTCTTTAAAATCCCAATATTGCGATTACTTTAATTATCTTTCACTTGAATAGTAAGCTAAAGTAGGCACAGACCGCCTTAAAAAAAGGAAATCTTTGATGTCTCAC